>NC_136002.1:19726081-19848581 GCF_048128805.1 Centroberyx gerrardi | reverse complement strand
CATATGCACACACACACACACACACACACACACACACACACACAAACGCACACAGACACACACAGATTTGAATGATCTCAGTCTCTCCTCACGTCTTCTCCGCGCCACATTCTATACCTGTTTTTATGTCTGAGCCTGACTCATCCTCTCAATCGCTCTGTCTCTTTCTCATCTTCTCATTTCTGTCTGATCTTTTTTCAATCCCTCTCTCCTGCCTGTGATGGAGTGATATTATTCGGATAGGTCTTAAGCCTCATAAAGCCCATAAGGACCTGTTTGTCTCTCTACCTTGTTTTCCAATACCACAGGGCCAAAGGATTGTGTCTCTTTCAGATGGCCGGTCCAGTGTTGTGAGCAGAGGTAAATTTAGTCCTTGTTTAAAACTAAAAGAATTCCCACTGAAGAAGAATCGCTATTGATTAAATGTAAATAAATATATCTTGATATAATCAATAATAAAAGAAGCCCTAAGCAAGGCTCAGCCGGAGTTTTGGAAACCAACTCTAGTCCTTTCACTTGTCAGATATCCTAGCCTCTTAAGGCTCAGATGCAAAATCTTATTTTACACATTAATAACGAAGTCAGTTTTGATGTTAGCATCAAAAGGAATGCACTAGAATAATCTAGCACCTAGTAATTACACTATTGAGTTTACATCTGCATGTTGAAGGGATGTGGAGAAAAATCATATATCCTATAAATCCAAGATGTTGTCATGCTGTCCATCTAACGCCATGATAAACAGGGTCTTTTAGGGCCTTGAAGGTCATTCAAGGACGCGTTATCAAATTAACAAGTATTTATGGCCATTTTGTTCTTGAGAGAGATTTTCATAATCAAGTTTCCGGTACCATTTTGGCTCCTTTTGTCGGCCTGACAGCAGTAAACTGTGGTTGATGATGGTATCTATGGTTAATCAGTCTAAAACTTGGTGAAACAACTTAAATACACACATGAGCAAGCACAAAGCTGGGATACAGCTTTTTGGGACACATTGTAAAATTAATTTTGATATTTCAAATTTCACGTGTGCTCTGCATTCAGTATTAGAGATGGTGAGGCTTCTAAAACTTGCATGTCGGACCTTAAAAGGCCTAAATAATAGTCACAGTGCTGCCTCTGTAGCAGCCATTTTTCCCAGATTTTTGAAGTCCGGCAGTACCACATTTTTTCCAGTGTGTAGGAAAATTGTTGCATATAGTACCTAGGGGTTAAGGTTTTAATAATATGTTTATTACAGGTGGCAGAATTCCAAAAAAAAGGGGGTGCTCCCTAAGAGTTTAAGCACTGGATGTCTGAGACTATCCCTCGTCTATCCCTTCACTTATCCTCCCTCGCTCCGTGGGGTTTTCTAAACTCCTCCATCTTTCCCCCTCTCTGTTCACTCATCGTCCACTGCTCTCATTCCTCCACTCCCTCCTTCCCTGTTCCCTTCTTTCTCTCCCCGGCTGTGATGTCCTTGAGGGCCTGCTGAAGCTCCCATAAAGCCTGCAGTAAATGGCTCTAATCCGGTAATAAATGGCTGTGTCCTACAGACAAGGGTGTGAGGCTGCTGCAGCCACGGCTTTATCAGATGGAATGGTATTGGCACACACATGCACAGACACACACACACACATACGGAAATTCACAGATGTAATAGAATCAGCATACGTGTGTGCAAGCGTGCATGCTCTCTCTCTCTCTCTCTCTCTCTCTCTCACACACACACCCACACACACACCTACAGATGGAATCAGACCTGCTCCGATTGTGCTGCTTTTATGGATGCCATGCAAGAGCAGCGCTATTATTACCTTTAAATGATTAGAGATGCGACTATGATGCATTATGATGATAGGATCATAGAGAGCCGTATGAGCTGTTGCACTGCTCTTTATGCCTGCTTGGGAGCGGCTGGGATAGACTACTGGCTGCAACTGAATGAAGGAGCAAGGAGGGAGACGGGGAATAAGAAGAATAGTAATGTGACCTTTGGAGATACTTGGAGTTCACCTGTTTTTAATCAGCAAATACAATTGATTTTTATCGCCCCTGGTTTTATTTGTGTATTACTGTAGTCATTTGCTCCCGTGAGACTGGACTTAAATGTATGTGCATGTGTTTGTGTGTGTATGAGTGTGTGCGAGCACAGGTGTGTGTATGTGCTGGAATGTCTGACAACCTCCACACTCCTTGTTGAGTTGTAACCCAGAGCAGCGCTTTCATTTTCCTGTCATAACGTATATTGATTTTTCTCAGCCTGAGTGTGTGTTTCTCCGTGCGTGTGCGTGTGTGTGTGTGTGTGTGTGTGCATGCTCACGTGTTCGCATGTGTGCTGCTTCTGTTTTTGATCTGTGTATGTGCTTCTCTTTAGGTGGAGCTGACAGGCAGCAGTGTGTTTGACTACATCCACCCAGCGGACCACGTTGAGATGGCGGAGCGGCTGGGGATCCGGCCCCACCTGCGGGCCGAGGCCGGCTGCCACACGGCCCCCGAGAGCGCCTCCAGCTCCGCCTCCACCTCCTCCCTGGCCGGGACCCCTGAACCCGGTACTGATGATGCTGCCAGTTTATAGAGAGAAATAGTTGAATTTACCCTCAGATATTACATTACATTTATTGAACTAATGTTTTAAAAAAGAATTGAATACCTGATCTCAACCCTTTAGACCACAGCTGCAATTATATTTGATTTAATTTTATTATAGTGTCATACACCGTACTGGTGCCCAGCCCACATAGGCAGAGACACAAGTGAAACAAAGTGATCAAAGAAAAAGCAATGCTGAAAACAAAGAATGCATGTTGTCCATCTATAATTCAAATTACATTACAAACAATGAAGTTCAGTATCGTAGTATCCAATATCTCATTCAGAATTCAAAATAAATAAGGATTCCTTCCTTCTTTCCCACGTCTTAGAGATATATTGGGCAGTGTCAAAGTCATAGTTTCTAAACAGGTGTTCAAGTCTTTGACCATCCTCCATCAGACATAAATCACAATGAATTATTAGCTTATTGCACAACTTAATTCTTAAATCATTATATAAAGGAAAATTATAAATATTGGGCATCTGAGACGAATATATTGTTTTACTTCTTCTTCTCTCCTCAGCAGCTCCCTCTAGTCCCCACTCTCCCGGTGACGAGTCTCCTGACCGCGGCTTCTTCATCCGCATGAAGTCCACTCTCACCAAGAGAGGCCTGCATGTCAAGTCTTCTGGATACAAGGTGAGTGAGCAAATAACTGACCACAATGGTGAAACATAACATTGCGTTATGCATATTTTGATACTTACCATCCTAGTTGTTTTTTGCAGGGTGATTAGAGCAGTTTCTTTGTTTGGCACAATGCCTCACAGCACTCTCAAGTTGGTCGTATCATAAACTATTTATGATTGTGACCTTATTGTACACTGGACTGCTGCACTACCAGATACTCACTATCCCCCTCAACACTGTTACCAGCTATGCCAGTGCTGCTACACTGCAACAGTTCTTTGGCTTTGAACGCATCCTTGTAGCGTGGTTATGTTTAGTTTACTGTGATAGAGTACTGTATGTGTCTGCACTATACGTGAGTTCCGGTTATATTTTGCCGAATTAGCCAATTCAGATTCTGTTGCACTTGATTCTGATTAATGGTGTGTCTTCCTCCATGAATTCTCCTGCAAAAACAGCCTTGCGTGTAACATAAGGCAGTGGTTCTCAACGTGGGGTCCGGGGACCACCAGGGGTCCTTGAGGGGGTTCCAGGGGGTCCCCAGCAAATTGATGAATTATTAAACTTCACCATTATTTAATTTAAAGTGAACACAATTAGAGAATGTAGAAGAATGACTGTTTTGATCATAGTTTCACTCTTATCTCTCTACCTACAATACAGATAGTCATGGAATTCTGGACAAAATCATATCTAAGAATAAAAATATTCTCAGATTTGGGTCAGAGAGACAAAATCTCATCAAATGGGGGTCCGTGGCTCTGATGTGGACTAAATCAGGGGTCCTTGATATGAAAAAGGTTGAGAATCACTGACATAAGCTATACTGTTGTTTAACGTCATCATCTGTTTGTCAGGTAATCCACGTGACGGGACGAATCCGCTGCCGCCCGGCCCTTGTTCCAGGCTCCACCCGCTCGGTGCGTCGACCGCTGGGCTTGGTGGCTCTGGCGCACACGCTCCCGCCCTCCACGCTCAACGAAGTCCGCATGGAGAGCCACATGTTTGTCTTCCGGGTCAACATGGACCTACAGGTCACATACTGTGAGAACAGGTGAGGGTGTGTTTTGTGTGTGGGTGGCGGTGGGGTGGTGAAATCTGGATTTGTAGCTGGAGGCCAGAAATATTTTTTTTAATTTGTATAATAGAGGTTAAGTCTTGTTTTGATTTTTTTGGAGTGCTCCCACTTCAATGTTTTTCATGAATAGTTTGGGACTCGGTCTATATTTTTTTTGGCAGAGCACCCAGCCAGTAGGTGGTTTGAGAAGTGACACATCTACTTAGTACACTAACGTATTTTTGTTCATTTCTGTACAGGATCTCAGAGTACATGGATCTGACCCCAGCAGAGGTGGTGGGCCATACCTGTTATCACTTCATCTATGTAGAAGACCTGGACAACCTCCGACAGAGCCATGAAGATTGTGAGTCTTCTCCATACACACACATTGTCTTGGGAAATATATGAATTTCCTTGATTCATCCCCACCCCACCCCCTCCCCCCTCATTCTACAAAGTGTCTTGACTTTGGTGGACCAAGAAGAGCCTGTTGAAATCTGGTTCTGTCCTGTTGTGATAAGCGCCCTCTGCTGTCATCATCATGAAATGCGACACTCATAACGGGGTCTCTCTTCTGTCTTTCTCCCCTTTCCTACCCTGTTCCTGTCGTGTCTCCTTCCTCCCTGCCGCACCATCCTGTCCATCTCTGTCTACCTGTGCCCCAGTGCTGAGGAAGGGCCAGGTGGTGACCGGGTACTACCGCTGGCTCCAGAGGAGAGGGGGCTACCTGTGGATCCAGTCCTGTGCCACTGTCTCCATCAACCACAAAGCCCCCCACGAACGCAACGTCATTTGGGTCAACTACGTCCTCAGGTCAGCACAACCATACCCGAGCCACCATCCGTTCTTTAGGACTGCTGATGTGAACCTCAGTTTATATATGCAGGCACCATGCTGGGTACAGAGGAGGGATGAAGGGCTAGATGATGAAATGGAATGGTAAAGAGGGGATGGGATTATAGGAAGAGTTTCACTCCAAAACAAGATATCCACCACTGATGCCTGCTCTTACAAAATGATTTCTGGCATGAAAGTAAAGCAAATTACCAGTACTACTGAAGCTAGGAGTCGTCTTAAGACCCTTAAAAATGTTATGTTGTGAGGGTAGAATCATATAGGTTAGTGAATTTCAAGTAGCCTTTTTTAAATTGTTATTATCATTATCATTATTTTTATTTATTTAATTTTTTCAAAAATAGATTTATTTATAGTGTGTTGGAATGAATCCCTTCTTATTTAATTTTTTGCAATATTGAATTTTACTTATTATTATGCAATACACAGCAGATTCAGCAGATTTGAAAGTAATTATCTCACATAGATAACCCAGAGCATTACAGGGTTTACCAGTGGATAATATTCTGATGGGCTTTTGAAAGTCAGTATTTTGCTGACTTTATATAAATCACATTTATTTATTGACCCATCAAATTCTATTTTATTGATGTTGTATAATTCACATTTACTTAGCAACCTTTTATAAATCCTTTATATAAAAAAATTACGTGTGAGGAAGTCTACTCTCTTTCCATGTTTTCAGTAGTTCTTTTTTTTTTTTTTTCCATAATGTGACAGAGCCAGACTCAAACCCCATACAGTCACAGTGCGTGAAGTTAATGCTGTTCTATCTATTTCATGACATTACTCTGAATTGACATCTATAATCCTAAAAATGCATGACTGAATGGTTCAAGACTTTGCAATTGTGGTTTGTGTTCAAGCTGGATTTACTGTGAACAGCTCTCCTTATTACCTTTGTCTGAGGCTTTGTTCTTTTACTACACAGACACAGCAGCACTAGCATGCACAAAATATGCTTCTCCTTTATTTCTGTGTTGTATACATGTACACACGCACACATACACACTTACACACACACACACACACACACATACTCACAGACACTCACAAACTGGCACACACACATTCACTCAGACACGAATGCAAACTCACTCAGATGCATGCGCATACACACACGTGCATAAAAACACGCATTCGCAGATGTATGCACACACACACAGCAAACACAACACAATGCATAACAAAAGTGCGCACACAGTGAGAGAGGAGTCAGACAAAAACAAGAGGAGTAGGCTGAATTTCAATGCTAATTGGACTGAAGCTATATAATTACAACAAATGGATGTCAGAATTTTGGGGCTGAATGGTGTTTTAGTTAATTAGTGCTGTAATTACAAGAGCTCATTAACTTCTCCAACAGCCTCTTCCTTGTCTGAGCTTAACTATGTATGGGTGGGCTGCTGAGTGGAGGATGGTGCGTGTGTGTGTGTGTGTGTGTGTGTGTGTGTGTGTGTGTGCATGTGTGTGTGTGTCTTGTGGGGCGAGGCCTGCCTTTCCCCGACTATCTCTGCTTGTATCTGACTCAGTGCTTGTGTGTGTGTGTGTGTGTGTGTGGTAAGGGCTGTTGTTTGGAGAGTTGGGTGTGTGTTAGGTGGAGGTTACAGGGGTGTGAGGGAGTTTGGCTATTGGAGCTTGTTATCAGGCTGATTATATGTTGTTACCATCTCTAAGTATTCACTCAAATCAGCACAGCAATAGTGTTTTTTACAGCAGTAAGTGGCTTTAAGTGGTAGATGTTCATTTGTGTATACGTACACCTCTTCTCCCTCCCTTTCTCCTTTTCCATTTTTCTCTCCACCCATCCATCCCTCCATCTTTCCATCCATCCATTCATCTCTCTCTCTCTTTCTGTCTCGCTTCCTCTTTCAGTCGAACAGAGTTGCCTGACACTCCACTGGATCTGCTGCAGCTACCAGAGAGTGTGAGAGCGGAGCGACTTCGAGTCAGTTCCTCCCCCACTGACAACTCCCCCCAGGCCCGAGGTATGACACGACACGTATTACTGCCTCACCACAATACCCACAAACAAACTGAAACATCATCTTCTTACCGGAGGAATCTCCCTTCCTCCTCAGGCTCGCAGCCAATGAAGAGCTCAGTGGGTAAGAGTGACCCTGACTCTAAAGGCAGGGAGACGTTCGCCGCTGCTGCCATCCAATCAGAGGACAGAAGGAAGCGCCCGCTGCGGTCTGACCCCGAGGGCGCTCCCCCTGAAACCCGCCGCAGACTGGAGGAGCTCCGTCAGACCGAGGAGAGCGTGTCCGCCTCCTCGGACCTGGCGAGCGAAAGCGAAGGAGACGAGGAGGAGGAGACGGAGTGGGACCAGGGGGGAGAGAGCGAGAGGGTGAAACGAGAAGACGGTGGGGGGGGAGCGAAACGAGGCGGGGGAGGAGAGACCCCCACTAGAGGGGAAAGGGGGGGCAGGGTGCACAACGGCCGGGCCGTGATCCAGCAGCTGAAGAGCGTAGTGACCCCGTCTCCCCTGTCCGGCAGCCCCAGCATCAAGACTGAACACGAGGCCCTGACCACCGGGGGGCGGTGGGGATCTCACACGCAGACCCCCGTCCCGCACACGGCCGCCCACACCACCCAGCCCCAGCCCTCGCACACGCACACCCCCTCCAGCAGCCTCAACGGCGACAGCCCCACCACCCCGATACCCGACTCTTCCTCCAGCAGCGAAGCCCCCCCAAAGGGCCTCTTCACTCCCCCGTCCCCGGCTCTGTCCCCCGCCATGTCCGTGTCGTCCCCGCTGCCTCGCGAGGAGAGGGCCGTGTCGGTCAGTCGGAGCGGCAACATTAGCGGCGGAGGGGGCGGTCCTGACTTTGAGCTGCTCCAGAGACTGGCTGCGGGCGGCGCAGCGGGACGGGTGCTCTTCCACCCCCTGGCCCTCGGCCCGCAGGGCCCCCAGAGCCTCTACGCCCCCAGCACTATCCGCTACGCTCCACCTGAGCTGCCCCCCTCCCACCACCACAGCGCCGGACACGCCGATGGCCTGCAGCTACGCTCGGACCACCACAAGGGACCCCCGCCGGCCTTCTTCCCCCACCTACAGAGGCTGGCCGGCCTGCCACCCTTCAGTGGTTTCTCCCCGTCTGACAACCCTTTCTCCTCCGGCCTGCCCTTCTGTATGAATGGACTGAGGGGCGCCGCGGGCTCCGAGGAGGACTGAGACTCAGAGGGGAGGAGGAGAGAAGAGGAGGAGAGCCGGAAAGATAAAAATGAGGGACGGAGCAGAGTGACAGAACAGAGAGAGACATTGAAAAGGGCAGCAGAGACAGAAGTGGCAGGACATTAAGCCTCTAAGGACGCTACTAATTGGACAATGAGTTGAATAACTGCGATCTAAAGTGTGTGACAAGTCCCTGCCACAGGGAATTATTGTGTCTGCCTATTGTGGACAAGTGACAGTGACTCTCAGAGAAAATGGGACATGGAAACTTTTGACTGGTCGTCCCTCAAGACTTTCCCTCTCTTCAACAATAATGAACTCTGCTCTCTGTCTTTGTCTAGATGACGGTGTTGATTTCTGTGTCTCTTCCACTCAGAGAAGCCATATTGTATATAGAGACAGAACCATAAATACCCTCAGCTCACATCCTCCTCACTGTCATCCCAATTAACCCAATTAACCCTAAGCCTGTAGAAAGAGATGGACACTTGTCTGTAGGAAAGAAAACGACTGAAAATTTGGAAAATAAATTTTTATTATTGCAGTATTATACAAATCATCTCTTACACTGGGTTCAGTGTAAGAATTTCTCATGGGGTTTCCCTTGAAATAGTTGGGGACAACTCTCTGTTTTTTATACTGAAATGGGAGACACAAAATAATGAACTAAAAAAAAAAATCAAAGTATTCATCAGTCAGCCATACTTAAAGCACACTATTGAAGACAAAAAATATGACTAATGTAGTCCCAGACATTCCATTATCTATAGGGGAAGAAAATGCAATGCAGACAGAACACTATTTCTGTTGTTTGTCTTCTGATGATAGAAAGGTCATTTGTTTAATTGAGTATTAATTATAGTATATGCTGTATGATGCTGCGATTGTGTTTGTGTACGAAAGCCATATTCCTGTTTTTTTTTTTTTAATTGTTTAAAGTTTTTATTGCTTTTTGATTTTGTTCACCACACATGAAAGGATGTTTAAAAAAAGAGTGTCTAGATAGGCAATATAACATTATGTTTTCTTGGATGCACAGTCTCATCCAAATACCTTTTTTTTTTATTATTCTTTCAAAATATTTCTGCAAAATGTTTTTAGGAGGGAAAGGATGTTGGAAAAGTGATTGTTATCATTTAAACCTCTGTGTTTGTCCGAGCACTTATTGAAATTTGTTCTGGTGTGAACTCAAAGCACTTCATCACTTAATGCTCCCTGTGTGATACTGTTAAACAGCATGTAATGCCAGTTAGTGGTCGCTAATATCACAGTCTGACCACAGCGTCGTAGGGAAAATGGTCATTTAAAAAGGCCCATTTCGACAGGCAGGTGTGTGGTAAATAAACAGACCACAGGAGTTTTGTCCACATGTGGTCATTAAAAGAAGACCATCAGAGGTCAATAAAGATGAACTGTAACCAGAATTTTTCTGATATTGGTTTCAATTCAATTCAGTCAATTCTGAAAGGAAGTTCTAAATTGAAAACTGGAAATATAAAACACTTTAATTTCTGTTCTACAATGATTGATCAGAATATTTCATCTCAGGACTGAAAAAAAAAAAGGAAATATGAAACACTTTTTATATGATTAAAAAAATCATAGCTGTTTTTTAATTACTGCTCAGAACATTTCATCTCCCTTTTGAATTAAAATAAGTCACAAATGACAATGACAATTTGGTCAAATTAAAACAAATTACAGTTTCATTCCAAAATGAGATATCCTTCATTTGAAAAATGTGACACCTATTCTGACAAAACAATTGCTAGCATGAAAGTAAAAGTCACTATTGAAAATTAGTGAGATTATTTACAGTCTTGAACCCTTTACGTGCAAAATTGGTTTCAGAGAATGTAATCATCTATTGTTTGAATGTAGAAAAATAAACATCAGGTAACGTTGTTTTTTTCCAAAATAGATATGCAGCATTTTGGAATGAAGCCCTTCAAATGGAGCAGAAAATCATACTATCAGTCATCAAAATGACTGTCTAATGCCATACACTGTAATGTAGGTTTGTAAGAGTTTCTCCCAAATTGAGATTATGAGTTGTTTTCTGATCTGAGGGTTCAGTTTGTCGGGGAAATGTCTGATGTTCTGATGTCTGACAAAAAACATTTATAATTGTATGGATACACACCCGTACTGTAGCTGTCACGTATGAGGATGTGTATGCACATGCATTCTTGGGAGTATAATGTGTGTATGCGTGAGTGTGTGTGCGTGTGTGCTTGTGTGTGTGTGTACTTGTGTGTGTTTTTTTTTTTTGTTCAAATAAATAGCTAACCCCTTGCCCATCACTGTGAATCTAACCGTATTCTCCCATCTTTGTGAATACTCCATCCACTTCTGATCTTCAAATAAAAATGAACAAATGTAAAAAGAAAAACAGTGATACAGATGATGATAACAATAAAATATTCCAGTAGAGGAGCACAACTATAAGTTTCCTTGTTTCTTTTTTGCTTCTTTGCCGTGTATCAAAAAATTTCACGTGAACAATCACCTGACAATGAATAACTAATTTTACACACGAGCGATGGTATGATTCTTTTTTATACATGGTCAAATTAATATTTCACGTGATTCAAATGCATCAGTTGAGACACATCTGTTGAAATAAACGGGTTTATTATGTGCTTACACTCACATAGATATATTAGCCGTAATATCAGTTATCAATATGCTTCACAGTTCAGGCATTTAACAGACATTCCTATACAGAAAAAAAAAAAATACAGAAAAAGATTCCTGTCACTTCAAATATTTATGTATCATCAACAAAGCAGGTGTGCTAACAGTGAAGAAGTGCAAAGTACATATGTGGTTTCTCCATAGAATATAATACAGAACAAAGCTGGAGGAGCCGGTATGAAAAGAAAGAGAGAATGTGGACATGCAATAAAAAGTAGTCAGTGGGGTTAGAGTGACCCTGTCTTGAAGTGATGCAGTAGGACACCGGCCATTAGAGTCTGTTGGATGAACACAGACTGGACCATAAATGGGTTTGAAAATGAAGACAAAAGCATGAGTGTATTGTATTGTAGTGTGTGTGTGCGTGTGTGCGTGCGTGTGCGTGTAGAGGGAGGTTGTCTCACTTACGTCTATGAGGAGAGACTATAGGTGGGTGTGCGTCTCGGTGTGTGTGAGGGTGCGCGCGCGCGCGCGCGCGTGTGTGTGTGTACATTGGTGCTTCGCTTGTGTGTATACGTGTGTGCGTCTCCATGAATTTGCGAGTGTGTGTTGTCTGAAGGAGCCCCAGGGAGGGGCTCTGACATTGAAGACGGGTTAAATCCTGTTTTACATTCAAGTGGCAGGCCCTAGTTAATTAGAGTGAGGATCATTCCTCCTCAAGACCAAAGGAAGCGCATACTAAACAAGAGCAGTTGTTGGGGAGAAAATGCCATTGTACGTGCAAAACCGTATGTACTGTATGAGCGGGTGTGCGCGCGCTTATGTGCTGTGAATTGGGGCTACAAAATAACCCGAGGTTTCGTCTTTATCTCATTTTTTCCCGAGGACTACTGCTGATAGCCTTTACGTAGCGAGAGTAAAGGTGTGGCTCGTGCAGCTGAGATAGATGTGCACTGTGTGTGTGTGTGTGTGTGTGTGTACGTGTGTGTGTGTCGTGGCATCTCTCCTCACTGTCTTCTACTCAGCCTGTCATTGAGTCACCCATACGCCCCTCTGTCAGTGACTTTGACGGCTTATCTTGCCCCCTGAATTGGAGTCGCGGTCCCGGGGGAAATACCTTAGCACATGTAAATGCGTTTGAAAGAGTAAAAATATGGGTAGGAATAATGGAGAGAGGGATGAAGGGAGACTCCCAGACAGCTTCCCCCGACGAGGCCTACTACACCTCCGCACCTCCGTCTTCCTCCCATCCATCCGTCCTCCACTACTTCTTTGCTAGTCTTTCCGTCTTTATCCCCTCCTTCCGTCATTGTCTCCTCAACACTTTTCTCTCCGTATATACTCCCTTCGCCTCTGCTTCCCAGCGAGGAGAAGGCCAATCCATACTCATGGGGTTCTCAAGGCATCTCGAGGAATCCTTTGATCCGTACGCATGGCATTTAACACCTGAGAGCAGATGAGCAATCTGTTCTCAAAATAAGCAGAGGTTATGGCTCGTACTTTCGGCTAGAGGCTACATGTGAGGCTGAGGCTGTTGCTCAGGCTGGAGATGTGCGGGGCTGGACCTGGACCTGGACCTGGACCTGGACCTGGACCTGGACTTGGACCCAGGGGGCCGGGGCCGGAGCTGGAGCTGGGTCTAAGACCGGAGCTGTGGTTGTGTAGCTGCTCGGGGTCTGGGGTAGATGGTGTTTGTCAGTGAGGGCGCGTCTCCTGCCTCTGGGCGCCCTGCCCTTTAGACGCGCCAGGCCTCAGGAGCCTCCTGCATGCCAAACAGACCTGTGCAGTCAGATGCAGCCGCGGAGGAGGGGAGAGAAGGGAGGAGGGAGGAGAAGCGAACGTGAGGAGGAGTCCAGAAAGAAAGGACTTGAGGGCGAAAAGGGTAGAAGAGGATCTGAGGGAGAGAGCAGGGGAGGAAGGAAAGAGGCTGGAGGGGAGGGGAGAGGAGGGGGGGGTACTGGTCACACTGCAGCACCCATCCAGACACACCCTGCATGTGAAACACAACTGCACTGAAACGCCCCGGGAATCAACGAAAGAGAGATGGGTGGAAAGGAGAATGAGAGCAAAAGAGAGAGAGAGAGAGAGAGAGAGGGTGAGTCTGAGGTGAGTCTCAACAGCAACACTGTGTCGATGGCTAAGAGATACCAGAGACCTCCGCCCTCACCCAGTCAGCGATAGTTATCGCAGACAAAGCCCCCCCATCACCACCACTCCCACACACACACACACACACACACACACACACACAAACACGCTGCTCAAGAGTTCAGTTCACATATTCATACATTCCCAGACAGGCACACCATGAGGAAAAATAAAATATATGCATGTATGTATGCATGTGTGCACATCCGTGGATGTGTATGCAACACGCCTCTTAACTCCTACTGTAGGGGGAATTACTGCTGACTGTGATTGACAGTGCTAACACATTATCATGTGCCTGATTTGCATCATTCAAAAATATGACAATGTCTCACAAAATATTGCATCAGCCTACCTTTGTTGCAAACTGTCCATTTGCACATGGGTATTAACAAAGAAAACACACTGCAGCCAGGCTTTGTAACTGTGTTTCAGTATTCATCTAGTTTTATTATGTACAGTAGGGTGCACTGAAAGCGATGCACAGGCAAGTAAACCCAAGATCCCACAAAAACTCACACAAACTCCATACTATCCACCTACACTATTCTCTTTGTCCATTAAAACAGCAACTACAATGATCACCAGATGGTCTGAGATTCATTCAAAATGTAAAAAGGATCAGGGTTACATTTAGGTACATGTGTATCCACAAAACCAGAGAAAAATATAAACACAGACAAAATTACTAAGCTACTACATTTTTTTTTTGTGAAAAATATTCTTTGTTACCAAAAGTCTAGACTTCGTATAATGATAAACAAAAACAGTCAAAAGTGCTATTGCCCTTTAAAAAAAAAAAAAAGTTTATTTCACAGAATAACTTAATCATCTGGAAAAATAAATTCTAAGCCCTCAAGGATTTGCAATACAAAGAAGAGACTTTGACACTGACCTGAAACATGCACATACTGTATGTCCATGCTTTCAAGATCATACAGCACATCAACACCAGCTTGATTTATTCCCAGATTTCTATGAAGGATTCAAGTAGTCAATCATAGTTAACTGCATTGAACAAAATTATAAAATAAAGTAATGTCAATTAAATAGCATAAAAATTACTGCATACAGTGCCGTGAAAAGTAAACTTGACCAAAAATATGATGCTCTCAGTGAGTCTTTGGAGGCACTGTGTGTGCGCGCGAGTGTCAGAATGTAAAACACACTCAAAAAAAACAAAAAAATCAATAACAATTTTTACAGATTGTTTGATTGATAATGTTTAGCAGCTCTGAAAATATCTGATTATGAGAGATGTTACAAAAAACAGCAGATTCATTCACCACAAAGTGAATGCACTCCAACTATCAAATTATTATAAACAACTAGACAAGGATTTTCAGTATTTTCCAAAAGGTCTAAAAGTCATTCTTATCCTTTATAATATTCTTCACATCAATATACCAGTGGATAATAGGTTGGTATTTATATAAGCCTAAGATAGGCACACACACACGTAGCCTACATATGGACTCATGTAAGCATGCTTGCACACGCGCGCGCACACACACACACAAATTAGAAGAAACCCTGATTCGAAGCAACACACACACCCCACACACGATCTCCTCTCCATCCCTGGGAGAACTCTACTTCTGGCCTTTGTTGTTACTGTTCTCGGTGTCGGGGTGCCGGCTGTCACGGGAGCCGCGGTAACCTCTGTGTTCGCGTCTCTCCCGGCACTCCCGGCACTCTTCGTCGTCGTCCTCCTCCTCCTCCTCGTGGATGATCTCCACCTCCAGCCGGCCGATGTAGAGAGATACCGCACACAGCCAGAAGAGGGCGACGCTGCCCACCACGGCGCCGTGGAGCAGCACCGCCGGCACGGACAGCAGCATCAGCCTCCGCAAGGCAAAGAGACTGCCAAGGTACGAGGCGCCGCCAAACGACACACACACACCGCCCAGGATGAAGAAGGCTGAGGAAGAACGCAGTGACATGTTATCAGTGTGGAGAGCCCATTAGGTTTTTCAAAACTCACATCGAGTACCTGTGCGATTCGGTATGGATTCAGGTCAGGGCCACACTTTCTCTTAATGGTTTGTGTGAAAGTAAAGGATAAAATGGAATGTTTCAAATTCGACAAAAGGATTTAAAAAGAACAAAAGTATATATTTGAGCAAATAGATTTAAAGGTTTAACCACTAATCTCTACAGGTGGGCCCGTAATTAGGGTGAAGCATCTTCCATGGTGGCAGTGCATGCTAGGAATATGTTTCTCTGAACTAATGCTAACCTCTTGACTTTATTTAATATAGTAAATACCACGGCTGGTGCAATTTTTCAGGATTCCCACACTCACTTGGACATCAAATTCAAGGACTTTTCAATGATTTTCTAGTTTCAAGGACTGAAAATTGGCATGTTTTGGTGTGAGACATAACATTGGCCAAAATTCACAGAGGCCTCATTTTTTACTCATGATCTTGTCAAGTCATGGTGAAATCAATTCATTTTAAAACCAGTGCTCAGGACGGAGAGAGGTCCAGAGAGCTGAGCTGTATTGATGATTTTAGGTGCTGTATTTCAATCAGTTCAAGGACTTCAATTCTGTTTCAAAAACTTTTATGGCCTTTTTTTTTTTTTTCTCAAATCCACACACAAAACCTTGTGTTTTGTTACGGCACTCCTAGGGTCTGTATCACAAGCCTACTGTATGTTGCTCTATTGTACCATAGCTTAGCAATGTGCTGGCTTTCAGCCCTCCTGTACATTACTTTAAATGCTGAGAGCCCGTACCATATCCTGCTTCTCGTCCCACTTCACTCTGGACGAAGGCGATGACTCCGATCCCAGTGGCCAGCAGACCGTTCCTGAACCATGACAGGAAACCTGCAGTATACAGTCAAAGCCACTAATGAACAGTGTGGAGAGCGAGAATCAATGACAGTGTTTACATGTATACATAATCTAATTATCGCCCTTACTCTGAGCATTAGTGCAATTGGACACGCTTATTTAAAACAACTCTCTGTGCATATTGCCGTTTTCGGGTGATCTTGAATAGTCTGATTATTGATTGAATACATCAGTTCCCTCCCTCCCTCCCTTATTGATCTTAAACAGTTGCCCCAGTGACTTTCCGGCAAGTTTTACAATTCTGAGACATTAACGTTGTTAAGGTTGGATGTGAATAAAGACATCAGCTGTAAGCACTAATAAATCACCACATTTCAGGGATGTTAGGCACACTTGAAGCTCATGAAAATGCTAATCAGCAGGCGTACTTAGATTATAGTGTGTGCATGTCCAGGTAACTCTCCAATATGAGGCCAGTGTTGCAGCACACCACATTCTGATGACAGCATGAATAAGATAAAGATTAAAATTTACTGATCCTTGAGGCGAAATGGGTTCATTACAGCAGCAAAGGATAGGATTTAGGCAGCAATACAATGAAATAGAAAACACTGAATAATAAAGATACACTGTCCTCAGCATGCTAATACAGAGGTTTTATTGGCTGATTTAACCTCAGCATTTTAAAAGTAATATTGAAATGATAGTAAGGCTGTGTATGTAAAACAACGTTTCCTCTGGGAGTTTTCATAGCTGCAGGCGGTTTATAAAATAGTTGCAGTTTCAAAATGGGCTTTGTTTGGATGCTTAGACCGTAGTATAAGGCTAATTAGCTAATTCTAAACACCGACTAGTTTCAGGAGGGGCCAGTCAAACGAACGGTGCTTTTTGATGCTTTTTGCTTTTTCCAGCAGTGGGAAAACGAAACCAGACTCTGCAATGGGGGGCAAAACCACTGCAGAATGAGAGGAAACGCGGTACACAATTTAACCGTTTGAGATCATTAGGGAGAAACCTTTTTCCTACATGTGTACAGACACAAATGGATGTGGCAGTCTTTCAACAGCGAATGAGCCTTGGTTCATTTCCTCTGGCTGGCTTTAATGATTTAAAAGCATTTTGAAGAATGTGTGTTGCATTAATGATGCTGCACACTGGCAGCTATCAAGCAAAACACTGTAGAGATTCAACCTAACATCACCTGATCACAGCCTCTGGCCAACTTTGCTGACAAGCGTTTGACATCACACAAGTCACTGTACTGAAAAGCTACTTTCTAACACTGATATTTTGCATTTTCTGTGATTGTAACGTATGTTAGCCTGTTGTCAGCATGCTCTCCTGTCCCTGTGCCGGCCTGCTCATCGCTCCACCCAGGCTCCACTCCTCTCCCTCCTGGCTGCTTAATGGTGGGATGACTTTCCCACTCCAGTCAGAACAGTCACTTAAACCTTGTCTTATCAATAAGTACATCAAGTCAGCCTTTCCCGACTGAATGATATACCCTCTCTACTCACTACTGCTCTCAAAAACATCCCTCCTGTATCTCTCCTTTGCTCTTACTCCATGTCTTCTCTGAGCATTTCACTCTCTTATTTTCGTTCTATGGCCACAGGAATATTATAAAGGCACTAAGGCCTTGGCCTCCTGACACTTACAACTGAAGTTTATTCTACTGTTGCGCTCACTGTAAACTGTCAGCTAAATTCTTAAAACATAATAGACATGTATTAGGGAAATTCCAACTAAGGAAGCTGATCTATGAGTTTTGGGTTTAGTCCGCACCAAAGTCAAATTCCCAGTGTCATTTAGTCAAGTTACCTGTTTCATGTGACTTTCTCAGCATCTGCAAACATAAGAGAAGAAAACGATCAGGGCACCTTGTAAATATTAGTTACAGACTATCATTTGTTTCCTGATGAAAGGGATTTGTCCCGACCTTAAAAACACTAGAATATTATTACAGTGTGCCTGTGATACTAAACAGTGAATGTTTAATGAAGTAGCCTACTTTGTGGATTTCTTTTTAAATCTCTAATACTATAGAATTTTCTGTGCTGTAATCTTCTGTTCAGGTTTTGCTGTGATGGACCAATTGCTGTAGTACTCTTCTAAAACGTATTATAGGAAGACTGTAGTTGTATTTCGTAAGGGGAGAGATGAAACGAAAGCAAGAACCGTGAGATTTAGGCAACTGGTTTAAGCAGCCTGGATGTAATTCCCCTCTCGGACTGAACTTACCAAGGCGTCCGCCCTATCGAGGTCTGACAGCTGGTAGTGCTGCTGCTGCTGCTGCTGCTGCTGCTCCGGCCCCCGGCTCTTGCCCCACTGCCCCTTCTCTCCGACCCGGAGCCGAGCCGAGCCGTGCAGCCTCCTCGCCGGGGCGCTGCCGTCGGCGGGCCGGACGAGCTTCACCACCCGAGCGAACTGCGACACCACCTGCGGCAGCTGCCTTCTCATAAACAGACTCAAGGAAGCCATCACATCACTACTACAGAGCAGAAGCACAACACGACCTCCGCCCGCCCCGTGAACTTTCACATGGCAAACGACAACCCGGAAGAGTAGAGGGCGGTCCTGTGGTCCTCCCGTAAAGCATGTCGCGGTGAAAAGGGAACGAGATTGCTGCAGCGCCACCCTGCGACTGCCGAGGAGTAAACACAGCTGTGGTCGTGACTAGGCCGGATTTAGTAAAACTATATATATGAATGTTTTTTTCCTCGTGTTGCTGTTTTTTGTATTAGACGTTTGCATACAGCGACGTTTTCCCCTCTCACTTTTCTGACACAGCCTGTGATTACATGTTTCAGCCGCTCGAGGGCGCCAGAGGACTAGGCTAATTTTTTAACGTTTCTACCTGATATTGTAGCTCCATGTCATGTACTGGGGTCAAAGTCGTGTGTGTGTGTGTGTGTGTGTGTGTGTGTGTGTGTGTGTGTGTGTGTGTGTGTGTGTGTGTGTGTGTGTGTGTGAGAGAGAGAGAGAGAGAGAGAGAGAGAGAGAGAGGATTGGTGAGTAAAGGATTACATGTAATGGCATTAGAGTGATGTTATCACTACAAAATGATAAGAATAATCCTTTGCTTAGTCAAGAAAGCAGCACAAAAAATATAGATAATTTTGAATTGTTTGTTGATTTACTGATAAACACATTTAAATAAGTGAAGGCATTTTCTTTTTGAGGTTACAGGCATAAATACCATTTCCACAAATTTAAATAATGGTCAATGGTTGTTGCAGAGGATGACAAAAACACTATTCAGTGTAGAGCTTGAGAAATCTGATAAATTGTTTACGTGACTGAAAATAATCAGATTATTATAGGCAGGAAATCAGTTATCTGTAAGAGATTTCATCATAAAACACTCCCATTCATGTGTGTGTGTGTGTGTGTGTGTGTGTGTGTGTGTGTGTGTGTGTGTGTCTGTGTGTGTGTGTCCTTGTACTTATATCCTTGTAAGGGAGCGACAGTTTCAGTTTTAGACCTTCAGAGTGAGGACATTTCTCCTTAAAGAAACTCTTTAAAGGGCTAGGTTAAGTTTAGGACCTGGGTTGAGATTAGAATTAGGGTTATAGGTTTGGGTCAGGGTAAAGGTTAAGATTAGTTATGGATTAAGACATGGGTTTAGGGTTAAATTGGCTTTAAGTAATCTATGACTTTTATCAACCTCTAACCTAGATCCTGGGCGCAGTTTATGCTGGCCTGTAACTGACACAAATAATAAAGTCACATTTTCACAATAGAGATGAGTAAAATAGGTAATTAGGGCAGATCTCCAACAGATATGAAGAGGTAATATATCACAATGCAAATACTATAATAATTATAATACTGCTTTGTCATTTACTTTTTTGGCTTGAGAACAAAGTATCTTGCGATGCTGGTCGCTCGCTCGCTCGTAGCACCCTCCTCCATCGCTGAGCAGTTCAGACTGTGGGTGATGATGCGGCAGATTGGGAGTGTCTTCAAATAGTGATGGGTGGGGAGGTTTTGTTCCAAAACAGAGTACGGGCTGGACAGTGAGTTTTAAAAGCCAAAAATCTCAGTACCTGGCCAAATAATGGATGAGACATTGGCAGTGATCAACAACCCTATCAAACCCCCGCAGGTATATTATGATTATTTTGTGCTATGGGACAGCAAACATTTTACTTATTGCACCGTTAAAGTTAGAATTAGGATTAGGGTTTAAATTAGAGTAAAGATTAAGGTTAGCCATGTAGTAGTGAGGGTTCATAAATTAACATAAAAATGAATGTAGGCAAATTAACGCTGTCAGCGGAAGGTCCTTATAAGCATAGTACAAGGATGTGCGTCTGTGTGTGTGTGTGTGTGTGTGAGAGAGAGAGAGAGAGAGAGAGAGAGAGCGAGCCTGAGGATAAATGGAGGGCCTCTTCCTGCTGCTGTCAGTGTGCAGAGGGTCTTTTGTCTCTCCAAGGCCCTCTGGGACCCAGGAAGACCACGCCTGTCATACCTGATTGTTTAGTGTGAGGAGCATGGAGAGCTGGACAGGGGCCTCGGAAGTGTGTTTGTATTTGTATGTGTGTGTGTGTGTGTGTGTGTGTGTGTGTGTGTGTGTTGACAGTGGGGTCTTTTGCAGAGGGCCAAATCTTTGATGTGATGAGCAGCTGAACCTCTGGTCTCTCTCACGCTGCTGTCCCCAACACAATGGGAGACACACACACACACACACACACACACACACACACATACACACACAGGATTGGGAGTGTCACTTTTAAATTGAAATCTGTTACAAATAACTGATTTCCTGCCTGTAATAATCAGATTATTTTCAGTGGCTTTTGGATTACTTTGCCTACAAAATCTGTCAAATATGATTTTAAACACTCATAATGTTTCTGTTTTATCATCCTATGCAATGATCATCAACTGTTATTTAAATTTGTCGGAAAACATCATGTTGTACAACCTCAAAAAGAAAATGCCTTTCATCTTCGTCTCTGTTTATCAGTAAATCAACAAGCAATTCAAAATCAGAATGTTTAGGCTGCTTTTTTTGACAAACCAAAGGATTATTCTTATCATTTTGTAGTGATAAGATTACTGTAATGCTGTTACATGTAATCCTTTATTCACCAGCCCTGCAAGCACTGTCTCTCTCTTTCTCTCTCTCTCACACACACAGACACAGACAGAGATATGCACACACACACACACACACACACACACACACACACAGGTTCACTGGGTGTGGTCTGCTACAGACAAGGTTCCCAGGATGCTGCCCAAGACAAATTGTATTTCCTGATTGAGCAAAGGCCTGGGCTGAGGTAAGGGACTCAGTGTGTACGAAATGTGTATGTGTGTGTGTGCATGTGTGTGAGTTTAAAGGGATCTGTGAAGGGAGGAGGAGAATGATAACTGTGAGCACGTGACAGTGTAGGTTGAACCTGGGTCCTGGGAAGTCCTCTTCCTGCTACTGATAATGCTTCCCTGCCACTTGGGACATTATCCACTAGTCTTACACACACACACACACACACACACACACACACACACACACACACACACACACACGCTACTCTGATATACTATACAGCCTATTTAACAACTTGCCCTCTTAAAAACACAGTGTACAAAGATCTTATCCACCCACTCATGCACCCATGGGTGTGTGTCCGCAAACATGCACAGACAATTATAGAGTCAGAAGACAATTATGAAGTCAAGAGATGAGTTGTGCAAATGTATTTACTTTATTCCCTGTTGAGTGCACATATAATGTGTATCTTAATGAAAACAGATGAATCTGAATCACATTGATCTGAATACAATGCAACTCAGAGTGTTACATAATCCATATGTGACCTTTCCCATTTGACTACAGCTGCAGTGAAGGATTAGCAAATTGTCAGTCTTGGATTCATGTTCATCCACTATAAAGCCCTGCTGTTGTGATGTTTGTGACGCTAGTTACCTTTCCTCCTGATAGTGCCACCGTGACACCAGATGCTAGCCAGACTGAGACATTGTTCATGTCATCTCAAACGCTGATGTACAGCCGGACAGATTTTGCCATAAGGGCAGGAGAGGAATAGTAGCATGATAACAACAGAGCCAACTGTCTCTATCCGCTTTGCGCTTTGCATTTCTATGCTATATCTAAACTGTCAGCTGCAAATCACATTATTAGGAGGAGGTTAGAGACAGGATAGACTTAGATGGTCACAATCCTATTCTGAATCAGGGTTTCTTGGATCCTTGCCTGCAGTGCAACCACAGAGTCGACACTCGACACCTGCAGGCATTTCCACTCTTCCTAGAGATACTAATACTATCTGCAGTGATGAATGTGATTCCTCTGCTGTTTTAGGGGCTTATTTCAGGGCCATTGTTGATGGTCTAATCAAGTCGAGGACAGAAAAGTCTACCCATTCTCATTGCAGTCAGACAATTCTTCTATATCTCTCTGAGTTATTTTAGGGAAGGCTATCGGGACAGTTGATCCTCGAATTCCCCCGCCTTACCACTTCACTAACCCGTATCACTCTATCCGCTCGGCTATCACTGCCTCGCTTTTCCCTTTGCTCTTATTTCCTCACTCTTACTTGACTTCACCCTCTCCCTCCCCCCCTTTCTCACTCTTTCAGTTGTGCTTTGTGCATTCCAGGGTGATGGGGCTCTGTCTCGTGCTTTTTGATTTGTATTCCCCTTCATGATTCCTTTTCCTTTATTGATTTTTTTTCTTTCAGCAGAGAGGCATGATGATGCAATTCCGGCTTGAAATCTTTTTGGTGCACAATAAAGAGCTTTTTAAAATTCAAATTCCCATCGCACATTTCTTTTACCTGTCTTCTTCCCTCTCACAAATCTTTCCTCTTTTATCTCCTCCATTTCTGAGGCTAACTCATTCTTGGCTTACTCCGCTTTCTTTCCTCTGTTCTTTCACACACTTGCAGACACCCTGCTGCTCTCCCCGTCTCTTTGTCTCCATTTTTCAGTAGCGGTCCTCTTTTTAACCCCCTTTGCTCACAACCTCTCTCTCTAACCCCCCCTCTTCCCATCGCTTCTTAAATAAATAGACAAAAACACATTACCCGTGACATCCTAGTAGTGCTGTCTATTTTTAAAATAGACAGCTGATCTCATCTGACTGGCATGACCTTAGTCACTGGCGTTGTCACGCAGCCAGCAACAGTGTGCATCTCACGCCCGCGCTATACCCGCCGCTGCCAGCCAGGACCAGTGACATGTATAAGTCTCCACACAGCTGTAGCGGCACAGCATGTCCTACTTATAGAATGTGACCTGAATATGTAAGCCTGACACACCCATAGGATAATACACAAGCACGCACACATCCGACTTGTGGCACAAATATTAGATTCCTATATTTTGTGTGTACAGTTGTATGTACACATACCGTTGAATAGTTTTAAGCTGTATTGGCCTTTTAAATCAATGGAAGGGACCGCAAAAGACAAAGTAAGCAAGTCTATTTCTGTACATCAGGTTTCCGTTAACTATTTGTTGACATCTCAGCTTGTTTTCTGTGGTGTCAACAGAGAGGAGAGAGAGAGAGAGAGAGAAAGAGAGAGAGAGAGAGAGAGACAGATAGAGAGAGCGATGGAGAGGAGGAGGAGGAGGAGATGTGCATACGTGCAGAGTTGCACTAGTCTGTGCTGTGCAGGCTGGGGGAGTCCGGCCCAGCTGCATTGGGAGCACTGACCTTGGCAATGACTACACTGTTTTTCAGTCCTTGGAACAAACAAGTGTTAAAGATAAAAGTCAACTGGTCAGCAGGCAAATGACTTACTGCCATGTGTAAAGGGACAGATGTAATGCAATTTGCATAAAACACAGCATGAATACAATAATGCAAATAGAAAACAGAGCCAAAAACATTTTGTTATGAGTAGATAGACAGGTGTAGGCGGAATAGGCTGATATGGATTCATGTAATGCTGCCAAATGTCATTGTGTAGCGTATACGTTGTTGTGTTGTATAAGTTATTGTTGACTGAAAATACCATGGTGTGCCACACTACAGGATACAGGATGGGAAGCTGTCGGGGAGCGTTATTTAATGCTGCAGGTGTGTGAACGTGTGTGTTTCCAAGCTTGTTTTTTCCTTTAATTATGGTACTGTTTTCCTTTTGATCTCTTGATACACGGGGGGCCTGATTTATTTTGAGGTGATTTGTTTGCTCTGTCCATAACTCATACGCCGATGACATTGTTGGAGCCTACGTGCTAATGGCTTGCGCATGTGTGTGCCTGTGTGTGTTATATCACCATTGACGTCTGTTGTAATCAACTTTAACTTCTCTATACCAGACCTTAAATATTTTGTGGGTGGTTCAAACACTAGTCTGGACAGTGTGGTGCCAGGGACTTTGTGCAGACTGCTCAGTCAATGCCAAGCAATGAAGCATCATTGATCTCTCACTGCTATGAAAACAATGTTATCATTCTTACAGTAATATCTGACTGGTATGGTTGCTTCGACATGGCAAAAGTCAGGGGTAGATTATGACTTGCCAACCTCATTCACTGTAGGCTGTGGGAAGTACAAGATGATCTCATGTTATTATTCCAAGTGAATCAACTAGGCTAAGCAAACACTGAGTCATGCTGTTTCATGATGTACTGTATGTTTACTGATAATAAAACATAAAAGCTGTTCATCCTTGATGGGCTGGTCTCAGATGAGCTCTTTACTCGGACAACAACCATTAAGTTGTAAAACTTGACCTTTAACTTATACACAAGCAGTGAGTGCAGCCTTTAATAGATTCACCTTGTGTAGTGAATGGGGCAGTTATGCTGAGATGATTTACAGGAACATCCAACTAAAGATGATCCATTTCCTGAACATGTTCCCTGTTCCCTGAAGCTAGGCTACGTGCCATTCTTCATGTTGATCCTCAAATATCTGTTCTTCCTTTTTCTCTCACCCACCCACAGGCCACAGACCAAAGTACACCGCAGAGCTCTGTCAACTATTTGCACAATCTGTCAGCCTACAGGTCATTTTCATGACCGATGAGTCATTTGGGGTTTTCTCTGTGATGGAGCCTATTCGTTGACTGATGAAGAGTGAAGAGAAGAAAAACTGGTTCAGCTCCTGTCATGGTTATAATACAGTGATCATGCTTTTGAGCGTGCTACTTGGACACACTCATAACGAATGATTGAATGACCAAAAGCTGATCCCAAGCCTGATTTGTGGGTACGTGCTAAACCTCAACATATTTATCCCCTTTCTTCCTATCCTCTCTCCAGTATTGCTGCTTCTCCTCATTTCTTATTCCACTTTTCATTCTTCTCCCCATTAGTAGTGAATAGCACTCTAGTTCATCTGATGCATTAACTCACTGATTTATACCTACATACACATGTACAGTATGCATGTTTGTATTTATTTATTTGTTTATTCATTTTCAGAATAATGCTTCAGCAAATTTCTGTAAATGCCTGTGGAAGTGCTTTGGTCAGCCAAGAATGGCCTAGTTGCATGTTTATAGTGTATTAAGTGCTCTAAAAGCCTCCTTGTGGGTGATTGCTTATGTTGGATCACAGCCTTCCAGGGATGTGCATGTGTATGTGTGTGTGTGTGTGCGTGTGTGCGTGTGTGTGTGTGTGTGTGTGTTGGGGGCAGGGGGTGGGGAGCGTGGCTGCATGCCTGTACTTTCATAATCTGTGGGAATCTTCCATATGACCTGACAAATGACGACCTCTCAATCTGTACTCCTGTTACTGTGCCATTGTGTGTATGTGTGTGTGTGCATCTACACAGACAGCGTACATGTATGTGTGCCTGCTGAGGCCCCTGCTGATGCAGTCACTCCACATGGCTGCTGTCCAGTCTCATCTATCTAGGGCCCGAGATGGGGCAGGATCGGAGGGAACGGATGAGTGTGGCGTGCCAATGTTGTGTCAAAACAGCTCCCCCTGTCTCTAATCCCTCAGGGTGGGGCACTAATCCACCACCCTAACCCTAGGCCTGGCTTTATCACAGCACATTACCTCACTTCCTCCCGCTAAACAAATATATAGGTGGACAATGTGTAGAATGTAAGCAGGGTAAAACAAGACTATAGGGTCCAGTGTTGAGGCCCGACTATGTCTGATCATGCGCTGTATAGGCTAAGAAACAATGTGTCAGCAGATTTAAACTGACAGGTCAAAACTCACTTCCAAAATTATTATAAAAGACTTCTAACTACAGTGACTGTCAGTGTCATCCACATGCTCAACACATTTTGATGTAACAGCAAAGCAATCAAATTAGATGATTATGCCTGTAGGCCTACTGCAGAGAAAACATTCTGTGATGAAAAGGGTTGATGAATACAGATAGCAGATTGTTTGCAGTCAGCTTTTCATTATCAATGACACCATCATCTTTTGGGCCTAATGCTTACAAAAGAAATCTGACAGATCATTTTTAACATTAGATTTCCTCTAAATGATCCCAATCTATATTACAGAGGATCCTCTTACAAAAAAAACAAACAAAAACATAATAATGTTAGAAGGATACTACAAATATCACAGCAAAAAAAAAAAAAGTTCCTATATAGGCATTTTATAAGAATATCATAGTAATACATAGGAGATTAAAAAAAACCCACCATAAAGTATGATAAGGTCACTATCAACTCACTATTGGGCATACACCGCAGAAGAGAATATTATAGTTATTTCTCTTTAGGTTCACCCAAGTATCGCTTTTTTTTTTTTTTTTTAATTCATGGTTTCTAATTTATTATTTTGTGATTTCGTGTATATATTGAAGGTGGACCATAGTAGCAAGTATAGTCACATGGCCTAGCTGTGTATGTAAGTGACAGGAGAGGGAGTGGAGAGAGCGGGCTGTGAGAGGAGGAGGAGGAGGAAGAGGAGGGGAAGGCAGACAGACACTGAGGGGGGAGTCAGTCACCGACACAACGGAGAGGACTTGTGCTGATTGAGGAGACCCTCCGCGGCTCCGAGCAGGTCTGCATCTCCCCTCTGTCTCTCTGTCTCTCTCTAATGTGCCCGACGGCGCTGGCCACCGCCATTCCTGGATATTATTTATAACCGAGGAGAGAAATTGGATGGGACGCACATAGAGGCAAGACAATCCCGGAAATAACATGCGTACTCTCAGCCGGTCACGTACGCTCGCTGAGGCTTTGCACTGCTGTAGCCTGCCGTAGGTAAGCAGCGGGCTGATCCCAGGGAAATGTTACTTGGCTTTCACCGTGCTAGTCGTGTACTTAGTATGCTTTTACATACTGAAAGGTTTATTTAAACGGAATTGAATGAATTGGCCTTAAGTCATGTTTGATTGTTTTTGAAGGTCCGGGGCACTTTGATTACTACTAACTTAATCAATAGACGAGCTAATGAAGATGAACTAAGTCCTCTAATGGGCATTTAATTGCAATCTATTAGGCTATGATTTCTAAAATTTAAATTTAAAATAGGAAAATGACATTTTAATATTTTATTGCCTAGGGCAGGCTACTGAAATCCAGTATAAATAACTGTCATAAAAAGTGAGCCTTATCCTATATGGGCCTTCAGTCCTTTTCATTAGCGTTTTCTCTCTGCTTTTTGCCGTTTGAACTCAGCAACAAAGCTGTAATAAATAATATAGCCTAGCCTAGAAATGCACAAAAAAATTGACAGTTTAGGTTATTGTGACTATAAGTTGTCTGTCTTTACATGGCGCTGTTTCTGCCGTAGCCTACTTAATTTATGCATTATTAAACTGTTACTTTGAAGTGTTATGGCAACATACTAACAATAAATAGATTTATTTAGTAGCTACAGCTTAAAGTGACAAGTACCACTGTCCTGTGCTATTAATAGGCCTAACGTGTATCACTTTTTCTTTACAGACATTTCACAGGCTCCGAATGTTTATGATACAGATAAATACTCAGCTTCAGAATAATAATTCAGAATAATGGATGAAATAAAAACAGACGGAGGAACACTTGGCCATGAAACTTCCCGCGGCTGCAGCACAGCTCCTCTCCGTCAGAGAAAGCAGCGGCTCGGCTAGAAAATGAAGCGAGGACGTGAGCTACGTGCGCATCCAGCAGCAGACGAGATGAAATGGAGAGCTTGGGACACACGGACCTTTTAAATCCAAGCTCTGCCCACGGATCCGTCAGTGTTTCAGCCTCGCAGGAGAGAAGGACAACCGGCCAGCAGCTCGTCTTTGGACCGGCTGAGCTTCACCACCCTTACCGAGCGGACATGGGACTTAACGGTTATTGCGCGGCGCCGGTCGGGAGCCCCACGGCCGCGGAGTTGTTAGCCGGTCTGGCCTCCCAAACCGTCTCCCCCGGGATCACAACCCTAAAGAAACAGTGCAAAACCGGGCTGCCCCTCTATAACGGCGGGGTTGTGTCTCCATCCGCCACCGTCGAGGGGAGCCACAGCGGCGTCTTGGCTCAAACCCCAAACGGGTACCCTCCACAGCTGAAGGGGTTGGCGGAGGTACCGACTGGCCCAACGTACCCCCTCACCAGCAGAGCCTGTCTGGTGGAGAACGGGGACAGGGCGGTGTTATGTCCTCATGAGAAATGTCCCTCAGCGATGAAGAGGGTCAACGGTGACCTGAGGGCCAGACAGGTGCAACAGCAGAAACGGAGGGGTGGGGAGAACCGGGACATGGGCTCAGTGACTCTTAATGGTCTTATGGGTTTACCAGGACTAGGGTTAGGAGGTACTGTGGACCCGGTTTATGTTTCGACTGACTCAGTAACGCCTGATTTCAAAAGGAGAAGGTTGGCGGAGGGAAATATTGTTCACAAATCCTCAGAGGCCTCCAGAGCGGCCCGGGCGGTTGCCCCGCTCACGGTCACAGTCAATGGCAGCAACAGTATCCAGGGCAACCAAATGAATCACAGCAATCACATGCACTGTGCCGCTCCCCAGCCTCCCCTCTCCCCTCCTGTCTCCCATACCAGCCTCCAGCACAAGGGACATAAGGTGGCATCCCTGCTCCCACCGGTCGCACCGGGCCACACCTCCCCAGTGGAGGCTAACGGCATCCCGACCTTGCCGCTGCCTGCAGGGGCCGGCTGGTCGGCGGAGCGCATCGCCCAGCAGTACGTCGTCCCCTGCATGAAATACTACGGCATCTGTGTGAAGGACAGCTTCCTGGGCCCTCAGCTGGGTGAGAGGGTTCTGGAGGAGGTGGAGGCTCTGAACCGCAGCGGGAAGTTTCGGGGCGGCCAGCTGGTCAGCCAGAAGAGCATTCCCTCTCGGAGCATCCGGGGCGACCAGATCGCCTGGGTGGAGGGACGGGAGCCGGGGTGCGAGAGCATCGGGGCGCTGATGGCCCACATCGATGAGGCCGTCATGCACAGTGCTGCCAATGGACAGCTGGGGGACTGTGTCATCAACGGACGCACTAAGGTGAGAGGGACGAGACAGGTAGAGGTGGAGGGGGAGACTGGGGTTAGGGGTGCGAGGAGTGAGGCAGCAGGTATGTTATTTCCAAGCTGATATAGGAGCATCAGCGTGTCTCAGTCTGATGACATCATGAATTGTTGAGAAGTCGGTTGTGTCATGTCTGCTCTGCTCCCTCCTTGCTTCTCTAATACCGACATGCAAACACAAGCGCACACACACATGACAGTGAGAGCGAGGGAACTGAGCGTCAGGTAGGATGAGCCTCCGTCAGTAGCTGCATGTGCGTATGTGACCAGGATGAGGTAGGGGGCTGCGGGCTGAGCCTTCCTGCCAGCCTGGCCCTGTGCCTGGGTGCAGGCCTGCCTAGGTCTGCCCCTGTCCCTGCCCCCATACCAAAAATGAATAACCCTCTGCAGTTGTATATCTTCCTCTGCCATCAGTGTCTCTCTGGCTTTGAAGACAACTTTTTCAATCTCTATCTTTCACCCATACCCAAACATTCTTGGAGCCGGTTTGCATATCGATGTTCGGCTAGTATTTTGGTATGGTGTGTTTGTTTGCTTTTCTTATATCTGCCCATGTGAGCCATGTATTTTCTCCTTATGTTGACACATGTTAGTACACGCCTTTTCTCTTTTCCATGGATATTTTTCAAATGGCATGTACAGTTACTGCAGCGCAGTGTGCACCACTTAAGACCGTGCTCAAAAGAACATGACTAAACAGCGTATTACTGCATGAATTCCTCTTCCTCATCGTGGTCCACAGATGGTTTGGCAGACAGTAGTTTAACAGAGCAGTGGAGACTGTGTGCAGGGCAGAGAAATGGCGGTGCTGGCTGGTAAAGTGACCCCTCCTAGTGACGCAGGCCTGGGTTATCTGAGCCAGGTTATGTTGCTGGCCTGCTCTCTTTGAGGTCTGGTTCATTCTCCACCCTGAGTCTATTTCTACACCCCCCCCCCCTCCTCCTCCCCTCTTTGCCAATATTTTCCCCTGTAACAAAAACAGTCCAAGAAAGTGAAAAACAGTAGGTTTGATCTCTCTTCGTCAGCTGCTCTGTATTCTGTGCCTATGACGGTGTGTTCAGGCTGTAGTATCATGGTCTGTTTCCCTATCAGCAGTGAGTTAACCATTACACGCCTGTCTGTCTAGACTGTTGCCAAACACGTTCTCAGTGTTCTCAACAGCTCTGGCGTAGAGTCAAGATTCAACATCTAGCAGATCCAGACAGTACATATTGATATTGATTGAAACATTTGTCAACATCACTTCTTAATCATTGCTAATTTCCAAGCAAAAATTCACCATGACTCAAGAGTGATAGAGGGTGATTTAGTACTTGTGAAAGTTGAATATTGTAATGTTGGCTCGATCTTCTACTGCCAGAACAAACAGTCAGAGGTCAAACTTCAGCTTTTAGGCATTGCAGAAAGGTTGCTTTCACCCATGTGGAAAAGAAATCCAGAAGCATTTTGCCTGTATCGAATTTTATTGTCAGACATATTAATTGATAGATGAAACTTTAATGACCCCCATGGGGAAATTAGGCAAAAGCTGTTCGTTCAAGCTGGCAACCCCCATATATATCTATTTTTTTCACTACAGTGTTCCGCTTAGCCAACTGAGCTATTAAAGGGACTGGGTACCATGAGGAACAGAAAATGTCTATATATATATTTTCCTAAGAAAGTGACCATTATTCACATTAAATATCTATGAATAAGACACATTTATTTGTTTGAGGCCTTTCCCCATGGGCAGTTATGTAGGACATTTTTCTCTGTGGCCCAGTGCAAAGTGCGCCAGAGCTGTCAGCGTAGATCCAGGCTTCAGACTTGGCCAGGGGGGCACAGGGAGCACAGACCCGATCTCAGATGAGCCATGCAAAGGAAGACAACTCTCTCTTGAAACGCAAGGTCTGGTCTGTGTGTGTGTGTGTGTGTGTGTGTGGCTGAGGGTATGCACGGGTGTTTATGGGTGAGTGGGTGTGTCTTTCTGTCTATCCATCTGTATATTTGTAGTACTGATCATCTGTTTCTCCCTCTCTTCCTAATGTACAGGCCCCACAGCCTCATTGACCCCTTCTCTGTAACAACATGCAAAGCACCTTTCCCTCTCTGTCTGCTTCTTTACATAAGTGACAGACAGACAGACAGACAGACAGGAAAGACAGGCATTGTTCAAACAGGGACTGGTAGGTCCAACCCCACATCAGCAGCCTTTGCTCCCTTGGAACAGAGCTGACTGTGCTGCTTCCAGGTCAAAGGTCATGCTTGATCTGTGCTCTACCAGTGGAATGAAAAGGAAAGTAAAGGGACTGTAATGGAACAGGTGAGCAGTGTGGCGTCATGCAGGACTGATTAAAAAAGACTCTTGGAGCTGGGTGCCATGACGCTAAAAAAAATTATTTTCTTTTTTAAATTTTTTACACTTTTGGTTCCAAAGCAACTATACAGGCAGTGTACAAAATAATAGAAACTCCTCCCTACTGTTTAGTTGCATACTATTGTGCACAATCTATCTCTCTCTCAAAAATCCTCTTTAACTCGTCTCCTCACCTTCATCTATATCTCCTGTTCATGAGTGAGGTGGATTTAATCAGTGAAATCAATAAGGGATCACAACTTTCACCTAGAGTCACCTGGTCAGTCTATTTCATAGCATGAGCACTTTAACATTATAACTATTTTATATGATTGAAGATTGTTAAGCATTGGTCAGTACATAATTTGATCAAATCAATATAAAATGCAGTTGATGCACTTGTTCCTGTAATTGTTTGATACAGGCTAATACTAGGCAGCATGAATGACTGTTAACTGAGTAGTCTGAAAACTCGTAAAAAAAGGAAACTGGTTTTTGTGCACCTGCAGTAGGTGAGATGTCAAATGCGTATACGACACAGCATTAAAATAGTCTTCTGGGAAGGGAAAGGTAATGTTGTGTCTAGTAAAGGGGCACAAAGCTTTAATGTTCAGTTATTTGCCATATTGCTCTTTTTTGACATGGCAGTGTTAGATTGGCATATGTTCTTTGGCCAGATCTCTTCCTTTGCACTTTGTACATTAAAGAAAAGTCCATAGTGGACAAAATGGGTGTTATGTAGAGAAGTGTACTGAAGTGTAAGGGAGAGAATAGGTGTAGATGGAGTGCGGATGGGAGAGAGGAAGCAGTAGGAAAGGAGAAGAGGAGGAGTCAGGGAGGAGTGCAGCCAGATAGAAGGTCACTGCGTCTTTCTCGTTCCTCCTCCCCTCTGCTATCAGTCCAGAAACAATTATCCCCCACCCCTCATTTTTTCATCCATTCCTCCATTGGTTCACTTTCTCCTAGTCTTTGTTTCTGACCATTTCACTTTCCTTTCCCCTGTCCTTTACTCCACTCCCTTTCTCCTTCATCTTATCAGTCCCTCGCTCGCTACTCGGACAAAATATTTCCCCGCCGTTTCCTTGGTAACAGGCCCATACAGAGTAGAGCTCCGCATTGTGTATGAGAGAGACGGAGAGAGAGAGAGAGGGAGAGGCTGGCAGTGCCCAAAATAATGCCTCACCAGCACTGGGTTGTATCTCTGTACCCTCACCCCTTGTTGTCACCAGGAACCAGCCTTTGCTGCTTGAGAGACTTGGGTAGGATAATGGAGTTAGACAGAGGGAATAGGAGGATGAATACTGTAATATGGTGTGGGGTGACAGCGAGAAAGTCTTGGATGGGGAGAGAGAGAGAAATCAACTCAATGCAGGGAATGAGACCTATGAGGGGGGAGGGGACAGACTGGAAGTGAGAGAGTAGGAGGAGGAGGTCTAGTGTTAGGGAGTGGGGCAAAGGGAGGCAGAGGCAGAGAGCGAGGAGTGGGAGGATAGTGTTTAGCAAGTGAGAAGGCGCGATGCAGCAGAAGCTGTAGCATAATGAGAATGTCTGCTGCAGTGTGTCCTTAGATGCCCCTCCTAGAGCTCAGCACTGCCACCATGCAGGCAGGAACCAGAAGCCACACACACACACACACACACACACACACACACACACACACACGCATGCCCACACGCACGCACACAACACAGCTACAAACCTCGTAGCAGTGGTAACACCTTGATGTAGCTTGTGTGAGCATTCAAAGCAAAGGCAGCTCAGTAGCACACATACGCTAAGACCAGCAGCATAACAAAAAACAAAAATAAATCGTGTGGTCTCGGTGAAGACTGGCTCGAATATACAGTATGTAGTGTTTTTATTGGGATTCATTTAGTCTCAGTTCAGTCACTTCAGCAGGTAAAATGAAAGTACAATATAGTTGTGTGGGATTGGGAAAGACACATAATCATTTCCAGTTATTCATTGACATTCTCTGACATGGCGTCTATTTGGGCGTCTCTCTTAGACGGTACCTACTGATTGTTTTATTGCTGATCAACCCACCTGCACACAAGTATGTTATCCAATTTGTTATGCTCCTCTCAGAGAGAGATTTGTGAGTAGCACTTCAACATTTGTACAGCGGTAGTGAAAAAACAATGTTCCAGCTGAGACACCAGGGTGCCAACGTTTTTTGTTGTCTGGCACAAATGCCAAATTTTGAAAATGCTGTAGCAGGGTGAAGTGGTATTCTATTATAGTGGGATTTTCACAGACGCAATTCATTGACACCTTTCTTTTCATGATAACATCTTAGAGATATTTTAAAATTTTAACAAACAATGTTTCATGTCACTATTTTGATTTGGTTAGCCCTGGTGTCCTGCTGGTGTAGACGGTGTGGGATTGGGCCCAGGGGTTTAGCTCAAGTCTGAGGGTTTTTTGGGCTTTGCTGTCTGCATGGTTTTGGTGATGTCACCTATGGAGAGGACACACACATACACACACACACACACACACACACACACACACATGGATGTAGTAGAAAATTGAAGGAAACGAGGAAGAGAAGGGAAACTGCCAAACCTCAGGGTCAATACACTGATCTCAGATTTTTTTCATACATACATGCTGCAGTCTGTTTCATTTTGAGTCTTGGTTAATTTATGCTGTTGTGCTGTGTTGTTGCCTTGTCCATGTTATTTGTAATGCCTCAAATTTTCCCTCATATTCCCTCGACGTCCTTGCTCATTTCTGTTTTGTTGTGTTGTTTGGCACACATTGTACGTCAAACACGCGTATGTACGTCATATCGTACATGACAGAACATCTCAAGGCCGTTTCTTTATTGAGTTGGAATAAAGACTAATTTCATAACATTACAGTTTGACATGAAAAGGAAGCAGTCAGATTACTGGAAGTGCAGACACACGCGTGTGCACACACACACACACACTGCTTTGCTCAGCCTTATGGTTCAATGGTGACTCATGCATAATTGGTACCACTGGGACCATAGCAGGATTGACTCATCAGGGCTGAGCACATTTTCCCATTTTCTCTTTTTGTCTGTATACACACATACACGCACTAGTTAAGTTACAACCTAGCCAATGATGTCTGACACCCACAGAACCATTATCCAGCCTATAGAGAGAGCATTAAGCTAGCAGGATGGAAGTGTATCTAGCTGAATAATGGGCCGTGACAGGAACCAGGAAAGAAAGCACAGATATAAGCTAGGAGAGACAAATCAGTTCATCGTAATTCAATTTAATTCGTCCAGACTTTTATCTCTTCACTGTTCTCAAATTCAATTGGGTAGAAACGATTAATAATGGCTGACCCCGATTCATATCATATCCTGTGTCATCCAGCCTGCTAGTGAGTTATAAGCTGTGGCGCTGCAGCAGGGCGGCAATGCTGCCTAGTGGCCAGCGAGGCCGTCCTTCAGCCAGACTGCCTGGGTTCAACCCCAGTGTGGGAAAACATCCGCTCTGCTGAAGTGTCCTTGAGCAAGACGCTGAATCCCTACCAGCTCCAAGCGCTGCTCTGTAGCTGACCATGACCTCTGACCCTACTGGAGGGGGGCAACTGCAAAGAGAACTTCCCTATGGAGATTAGTAAAGTATCACATCATTATTATTATAGTCTATCAGCAGAGACACTGAGTACCCCTATGATGCAATCCTATATGGATCTGCAGACACTCCACAGTCTTTCATCCCTCTTCTTTCTTTCTACATTTGCATTTTAGGTGTTAAGCTGATTCTCTATCCAATTATAGTAAGTGCAACAGAAGTATAAGCTTAAATTCCTAGATTGCCAACATTACAGCGTCTTTCTCCTCTGTCCAGTGGGTTTGTCCTTCTATCCACTGACTCAGCAGTACAATTAGGACCAGGGAGAGCAGTTTAGATCACTTAAGTTCAGCTCAGTTGTGGACATCTTGACTTTTTTACTATGTTGAGGTTCTTTTTAAAATGGAGCACTGCCTCCGCACACCACAGCAGGGGAGAGCTCAGCCCAGCAGAAGCCCACACTGCCTGTGTTTCCATCAGGGAATTTGAATGTAGTATCCAGTTAGCTGTACTGACTCCAGATCAGTGTTACACAACCTATAGCTTACAGCCAGATTAGCTTACCAAAAGTGTTTTCTTTACATTTATTTAGCTGCAGTGGCCCCACACAGCTGGAAAATGGCCCCATAGCCAAAGAATACAAATACAAACAAATACAATGAAATACAATTCATCATCTAACCTTATAGCTAAGCCAGCCCCCCCAAAAATAACAATTACAATTGCAATTACAATAGTTCATATCATGATATAAATATCCAAATAAGGGCTGTTCTTTAAGTTGCAACATCTACTGGAATTTATGCTGGAATGGACGAACTTGGGTCTCAGAACCGCCACATTTACAAAAATAATCTACAGTGGACTCTTACCACTAGTGTAGCCAACCAGCAACCTCCTCCTCTCTGTTTCAAACCCCCCCTGCACACTCTCACACACACACACACACACACACACACACACACACGCACACGCACTTGCGCATGTTCTCTCTCCCTCTTTTTCCTTGACAGGCAGTCAGGCCTGTATTTGTTCAGCCTTATCTTGCCCCTCGCCCCTCCTCGCCCCTGTCTCCACCATGCCTCTTATCAGAATATGCGTGCAGCGTTGGCGTTTATTTTCGTTCTTGTTCAGAACAGCCTGTTCTGTCTGCCTGCCCGCCTGGCCATCACCTTGGCAGCCCGGGTATCTACCCAGCGCTGCTATTAGGCCATTAATGCTGGCGGTTGGCAGACTGGTAGCTGGTGCCGATTAGACTGGCACTGAGGGTAACTCACTATGAGCACAGATCATAACAGAGATGCAGGAGCAAGGGAGGGCAGAAGTGACAGATAGGATCGCGACATGTTGTGTCACGCTGTTTGACTGACTCTCCCTGGGTTGAGTGTGTATGCTATAGATAGGGCGAGACTATCAAATAGTGTGGATTTTTGTGCTGTGGTCATTCAGTTCATTCGTGACTAGTAGTCTAGATTTTGGATTAAGATTTGTATAGATTCCTATTATGATCAATATTTGGTTACAGTACAGTCATATACTGTATGATATTTTTCACCCTCCTTTTAAACTTAGATTATATACTTTTCTTGTGCAAGCTTTGATGATGTAGCTGTCTTGTGCCAGTGTGTTGGTGTGTGTGTGTGTGTGTGTGTGTGTGTGTGTGTGTGTGTGTGTGTGTGTGTGTGGGTGTGTGTGTGTGTGTGTGTGTGTGTGTGTGTGTGTGTGTGTGTGTGCTATTTATGCTGCAGGCTAGGGCTGAGCTGTCTCTGGTGTGGCATAATACATGTTAATTGCGGTTAATTAAAGTGGTTAAGACCGTGCATGCATGCCCACATATGCACTCACATACATCTTTGGACAGACACAATTTTTCCCATGATCTTTGAGTGATAGACCGTTGTTTATCTGAAATATAAAACTTCATTATTGTTTATAGTCCACACTCCAAAAATTTAGTGATTTTCCCTAGAAATAACCTTGCTGGTTTCAGGGTCCACAATGTTGTTCTTTCCAGAAAATGGCACTTGATCACATCTCTAGCTGCTGCTACTTGGAGCTCTGGGAGAGAAATGAGAAATTCTTAAAAACAATTTTGTTTGTAAATATTTTGTTTTGTTGTATATCAAACATGAGCGATGTGTCCGGGAGGATCGAGGAAGAGTTTGTTCAAGGGCATTCTGGCTGGAGCCTCTAAAACTTTCTGAATTACTCCTTTTTAAATCCCTGTCAACAATGCAAATGTTCAGTAAATAACAAAGAACCGATTTCTATTTTAATCCCAGTCAGATCTGAGCCATAATCTGTTTCCATTCAAGGTGCAGTTAGTCAGATCTTTTCTACTTGAATTTATCCCAGAATATATATCTACCAGAACACCGATGTCATGACAGAGACATGAAAGAGTTTCATTACAAAACATCATTTTGGAAAAAAACATGTCATTTGTTCATTACACAGTATTTGAAAGATGAGGATTACATCCCCTAAAATGTCATTATTTTCTAAACTGCAGGGTCAGAATAACTTGGACATGTTTCCACTGGTGTGTTCAATTGTAAAAAAGAAATTGTCCGAACCACTCGCTGTCTGCACAATTGGGCGTTCATCCCTACAACCACTGGACTGGGCCAACAGCTGTTTAAACAATCATAGCTCAGAATGCTGACAACGCTTTAAGCTTCCGGCAAATTTGGGAGAAGATCAGCAACATTAGGTCATCTCTCAGCTCTTCCCATTCACAGCGATACACTGACAGCAGACTGCTTTTTCCCGCCACAAGCTGCGATGACGTTGCGATGTCAGGAAAGTAGGGGCAGCGTGGGAGATCTCACTTCTTCCCCAAATCTCACTCAACAGGGGATCACTCAGACCTTAAAGTGAACTAACCAACTCTAAACTGTAGCTGTAATGTGACGGGCACACACTTTTACACAGGAGGCAGTTGGTCTCATTTCTTCATGTATGGTTTATACATGAAGAAATGAGACCAACTGCCTCCATGTAGGAATTACTGACTAACAGGCAGCCATATACTGTAAGCAGTCGTCCTCCTCCTATCTGGCTATATAAATAAACTTTACTTACTTACTTACTCACTATGGCCTTAATAACCCCATAGTTGACAATACAGGTCTTATTGCTCCGAGTCTGTCACTCACAATGTTGTCAGCCGAACTCCTGTGACGAGGTGTAATTACACTAAATCACATTCGGATTACAGTAATGTTTCTAATGATCATTGTGTGTGTGTGTGTGTGTGTGTGTGTTTCTCTGGTGTGTACATGTGTTTATCTGTGTGTGTGTGTGTGTATGTGAACAAGCCAGGACTGGTTGTCAGTTGGAGCCCGGAGCGACGGGTCCGGAGGTTAATGAGCTCTGACTGTGAGCGTTGGTCAGTAATGAGAGCTGACAATGGCGGCTGAGCAGAGGGTCACACACACACACACACACACACACACACACACTACACAACTCCTCCTCACTTGGCTGTGAGTGAGGAGGGAAACACCGGAGGAGTGGGCAGTGTGTAGCTCTGACTGCAGCCCTCCTACACAAAAATATCCTCATACTTTTATTTCACAAAACACACGAGGGTAGGAGTATTTATCTCGAGTGCCGTTTGATTTCCTCGGGCTTAAGACTCAGTCTCACAGTGTAGTACTACAGCTTAAATGATAGTGTCAGGCAAGTGAAATCGATATTGCAGCAGTGCAGAACTCATCCTGTTAGCATTGAATGATAGTGTCCCACAGCCGAGCTGAAGTGATACAGTGACTCTGATATTGTAACTCCTGTTTCCCATGCAGAACGATATAACTCAAGACAGCGACAGTATCTTCTTTTGTAGTCAGCCTGGAGAGATAATAGAAGTTATTACTCTACAGACCGTCGACTATCATCAACTAAAACCTCGCTCTGCCAGCATAGGCTGATGTCAGTCAGTACGTCGTTAAATCAGTCTCAGTCCTAGCTGCTGATTTTTCTGCTCTGCCAAAGAGACGGAGACAGAGCATAGAGGTGAATTAGGTATTCGGGCATGATGAGGCCAAGAAAACCTTGCTACAGGCAGTGGAGATGGTTTGGAAACTAATTCACACCAGGATAACTCTTGACTGAAACATGAGCGTCTCTGCGGTTCAAACTGTTGCACTGACATGGGCCTGTATTCAGCTCATTTATGCTAGGATGCTGGTTCAATCAGTTTTGTCTGTTACTCTTGATGAAGCCTGGCCCTGGTCTGGAATGTGCAGTGAACTGCGCGCTCTCATGCAGGTCACAGTTCCCTCTGTCTCCCCAGAGAAAGCGGTGTTCCCCTGCTCCATCGCCTTTAACACAGAGAAGTCGAACAGGGGAAATACCAGCGCGAGACCATTGTTTTAACATCGATACTCTGTCTGCAGAACGTCTCGTAGCTGGGACCAGCGGCTGAACTCTGACATATTTCTCAGCTCTCTCTCTCTCCCTCTCTCTCTCATCTCTCTCTCTCTCTCTTTCTTTCTCACACACACACACATGAACAATGGTGTGGAATTGAATGTCCAGTAGTAGCCGTGATGGAGGAGGATAGAGGGTAGAGCAGACGGGCACCATGCTGACTGACACTCTTGAACCCTGATTGGTCGCCTTTGGCTCCTCCTCCTGATTGAGTTGAGGCTGAGAGACATGCTGGTGGTAACATGGCAGCTGTTTCTGTGTAGGGCTTGAACACATGGAGTCCAATTTCACTGCTGGCTGACTGTAGCCACTCGTGAGAGGTGGACTCTTCTAGGGCTGCAACTAACGATTATTTTCATTGTCGATTAATCTGTCGATTATTTTCTCGATTAATCAATTAGTTGTTTGGTCTATAAAATGTCAGAAAATGGTGAAAAATGTCGATCAGTGTTTCCCAAAGCCCAAGATGACGTCCTCAAATGTCTTGTTTTGTCCACAACCCAAAGATATTCAGTTTACTGTCATAGAGAAGTAAAGAAACCAGAAAATATTCACATTTAAGAAGCTGGAATCAGAGAATTTTGACTAATTTTTCTTACAAAATTACTCAAACCGATGAATCGATTATCAAAATAGTTGGCGATTAATTTAATAGTTGACAACGAATTAATCGATTAATCGATTAATCGTTGTAGCTCTAGACTCTTCCCTCACACAGCCTTGTTCTCTGTTTTCCAAATATCACCTGACACACTTTACTCTCCAAGGCCTCAAGCCCAGGAAAAAGCTAGCTTTAGCATTCCTCTTTATCTGATAAAGTGAAGAAATGCCAGAAATCACTGCCACACGCCTTGGCGACCAGCTGTTTCCATCACCGCTATGAAGCTCTGTGTATCAACATTATGAGACTTGTTATTGTATCACTTTGGAAAGGGATTATTTGTTAGATGTGAAACTGCTGTGTTTACTGCGTCATTCATAGTCTTGCATGTACACTAACGCACGACTAACATTCCCATGTCTTCTCTCTTCAGGCCATGGTGGCTTGTTACCCGGGTAACGGGACGGGGTATGTCCGCCACGTTGACAACCCTAATGGTGACGGTCGCTGCATCACCTGCATCTACTATCTTAACAAGAACTGGGATGTCAAGGTATATTTATGAGACACATTTGTAGTTTAGCTTAGCTTCCTGGAATTTTTATTTTTTTTAAAACACATTAAAAGCTTTATCCATCTCAAAATCAATGAGGATCAAAACAACAAGTAAGAGGCATTTCTGCTGTGGTCCTTGGGCTTAAAATACAGACCTCATGCTGACATATGGAGAGAACACTTTTACTCTATGGCCTTTCAGTGTGATGTGTTTGTAACAAAGAGTTGTTTACGGTGCTATATAAATAAAGTTGACTCGACTTGACCATAACTTGCCATACTGCACTTAGCCACATGCAGCTGACATCCAATCCAAGGCTTCAAATGCTTAGTGGCACGCAGTCAGTAAGAGACTGTGTTGTGTGTTTTGCATGTTTCCAGGAACAAGGAGGACTGCTGCAGATCTATCCTGAAGGCAAAAATGTGGTGGCCAACATCGAACCTCTGTTTGACCGGCTGCTCATCTTCTGGTCTGACCGCAGGAACCCACACGAAGTCAAGCCGGCCTACGCCACTCGGTTAGTAACGCTTACACATGCAGGGTTCTAGACACACACACACACACACACACACACACACACACACACAAAGTTGTGCTAAGATTTTATATTGCCAGATTATGTCCTGTCCATTGCCAGGCCTTCGTCAGAATACATGTCAGTATTTGAGTGAACAGACTATATAACTAGTTCAGCTGCCTCTAGGTTGTATAGTCTGTCTACTCAAATACTGACATGTATTCTGACGAAGGCCTTTGCCACGGGCCAAAACATTAATGACCTTTTTAACCATGACATTTTAAAAGTTGAATAAATAAAGTTGGTTTGACTGAGAGCAAGAGTTGCGCCTCTTCAGTGTTTTCTGTATTTTTGGCTGCACCTGCTCACAGCTGGTTGAAGCGCTGAACTTCCCTCTCTACAGATTATGTCCTGTAAAATTTCTATTTGCCATATACAGTAAATATTATTAAAAATATGGGCAAATCTCTTACCAATGTGTGCATGCATAATAGCAAAAAATATCTTAAACTATTTGCCCTATAGGTTTATTCTAAGCTTTGCACAACAGGTTAAATATTGAAAAAGACTTAGACACACATGCCCAAATACACACACACACACACACACACACACACACACACACACAGACACAGACAAAGGCCAGAGAGGGATCTGTTTGTGGTTTAGCATGGGGCCCCACCTATCCTCTCGCTTCTCCTCTCTTTTCCCCACTTTGAACTGTCAAGTCAACATAACCTTAGCCAGTGCATTTTTGTTTGCGTGCAATTCTAGGTGAAAAGTAATGTTGATCTTTGTTAATGATGGTGCTTGTTTTCCCATAAACACAAACCAGTTCGAACGTGACAAGGAAATAAAATGATATTGATTGGGGGACAGAAGAAAATAACCAGGATTCATATTCATTCAAGTTTGCCTAATGCTTATAAGAGATAGATGCACTCTTTTTCTTTTAGCCTAGTTGAGAGCTGATGTATAGCCTGCCTGTCTCACTCTGACTATCATCTAACGATATAACGATAATGAGTTATGGGAGTTCACAAACTGTGACACTTGTAAGAACGCCTATGCACACAGGATGCACACATTACGTAATCGCACTTTCACACTGACACCTGCACACATACCGTTACGTAGATCATAGGAGCAAACACTTGCACCCATCCTCTGTCCGCCCCTCCTCCCATGTGAAAGTACTGTACAAAATTTGGCCACGCACACCACATGCCAATTGATTCCTACAGTACATTTCCTCTGGACAGAGCCTCCTCAACCCACGCTCACGCTCACAGTCACACGCGACGTCAGAGCTTTGCAGGAGTGGTTTCTTTGAAGCATGACACTTATATAACTCACTTTTTATTTGTTTTAGCTGTTGAATAGCGCACTGTATGTCTAAGAGTCCTTGAGTTCCAGTGATGCCACACTCGTCATTGTTTGCTCCTCCTCCTTTTCTTCTCCTCTCCTCGATTCTCTTATGCGCTCCTCTCCTCTCCTTTCCTCTCCTGTGTGTGACTGCTGGGGGGCGAGGCGAGGCTGGAGGCAGGAAGTATGTGTTTCCTGAGGGGGTAGGTGGGAGGGAGAGGGGAGGAAGGTTCGATTGCAGGACTCGTGCTGGAGAAGGAGAGACAAGAGAGACAGGAATAAACAACACAGCCCCACAGGAGAGACGAGAAACCATAGGAATTAACCCTCTACTGACCAAGACATCTGCTAGCCTAGCTGTGCACTTAATAAGACCTGTATGATGAGACATCCCCTGTACATCTGTTGTCTCTTGCAGGCTAAAAAAATATTTTTTTTCAGTAGGCAGTTTTTCCACCTTGATCTGAATTTTAGGGGCATTTTGGTCCTTTTTGGGGGAAATTTTATGACATAAAACATTTGCATTGCATGCGTGAATATATTGTACTACTCAACAAAAAATGTGGACAGGGTGAAATGCATAAACAGGTACTCCTACTTATCAGGAGCATTTTTTGCACCCCCATTTTTTTTTTTTTTTTAATTTCATGGGCATTTTATGGACTTTCAAGTGCATTTTTTTTTGCCTCAAACCCCTGTCTGACACTGGTAAACGGCTCAATACTGAACCAGGATTATAAACCCACAGAACATATGAGCTCTTGTCTTAGTCTTTAGTTGGTCTTTGATTATCTCTCTCTCCTTGTGTCTTACAGCTATGCCATCACAGTCTGGTACTTTGATGCCAAAGAGAGGGCAGAGGCTAAAGAGAAGTACCGATTGGGTAAGCTTCTTTATATGGGTAGTTTTGTCATTTTTTCTTTCCTTACTTCTTTCCTAGTGGAATGTTTGTGTAATGTGCATCACATCTGGTTCTGTTTAATGAGACATATTGTCTATACGTGACTGATATGCTCCTCTTCTCTCTATTGCTTGTGTCCATAGCAACAGGACAGAAAGGTGTTCAAGTGCCTGTCACTCAAAACAACAAGACATAAATCTCATCTAATCTCTGGAGAGCACTCTGAAAGTATTATGTGCCTTCCTGAACTGCTATTGGACATCTTGGTCATAAAGGGAGACACTGTCAAACTGTCAGTCAACACTGCAGCTCCACCCCACTCTTTCAGTGTCAACCGTCAGCCGCCCCGCTCGGGCGATGATGTAATGTTTTCTCGCCATCCGATTGGGCTGCTGATCAAAGAAGTGGCGGATATAGAGCACAATGGACTGGACTGTATGGAGAGGGCGGGATTAGAAGAAGAACAGGAAGATAATGAAGATGAAATCCTCCTCTTCTTCAGAAGTGTCACTGAGTCATCTATGAAGACAACTAACTAAAAAAAAATGGACTTGTTAATTTTCTTTTGTTGCAGTTTTGCCTTTTCAGTTATCAGTGATGTTGTGACGTAATCAGAAATCATTGTTTTTCTCTGCTCTGGCATACTTTTCGGTTCAAACAGAAGGAGCATAATGATCAATCAGTGAACAGACAGTGGGAAATCAATAGCGGGGGTCAAGTTTTATCAGCCCCCAAACTCCCTCCTATTTCCCCTTGTCTCTGCAAAAGCTACATGATGTGGGGTAGGCTAAGGCTGAGTCAATACCAGTGTGTGTGTGTGTGTGTGTGTGTGTGTGTGCGTGTGTGTGCAGTGTAAGGATGGAGGGGTATAAGAGAAATGGTCCTTGACATGTCATTGAGTGGCTGTCGGCTATGATACAGGGGAAAGTTGCCCTTTGGCACTCCACAATCAGTCAATCCTCTCCCAAGCACTAACCTTAAACCTTACAGGGAGATACTAAAAACTGATGATCAGTGCCTGGGGATAAGTGTACACTATAGTTTTCCACTCTATAGCACAAACAGTAGAGTTCGAGAGGGATTCCAGCAGTATTTCGCAATAGCCCGCTAAGACTAAAGAATCTGTGTAAACCGTGTTTGACTGGAAATGCTTTCACAACTGCCTCAAGATGTCTGTGTGTGACATATGGCTGAGTAATCTAATTCAGTGGTTAAAACGAAGTGATGTCTGCTCGCAACCCCCCCATCACATGCTCCATATGCAGAGTGGTGAACACTCAAAAAATGATTTTCCCCTTTCTGGTTGTTTCATTTGATTATCAGAGGAGGCCTAGAGGCTGAAAACTATTCAGTATTTCACAGGAAAAATGCAAAAATTAGAGAAAAATCCGAGAAATTACACATAATAATAAATTTGTATAGTAGAAATATGTTTTTTTCCTATTCCATAAATCATCCCGCAACCCCCCCAAAATTATCTCACGACCCCCAGTTTGAGAACCACTGATCTAATTGAGTATCCATGGGCTATACTCTGCTGCACTCTGACAGCATGGACATTTGATTCTTAGTTGTAATATGTGTAACAGATTTTGACAAAGCTGCACAAAGCTCTTACACATAGATTGGTATTCAATGCACTCAGAGAAATGCACAGGTCATACTGTTGTCCATGGAGAGGGGTCAAAACGTGCTTGTAGGTGTGTGTGTGTGTGCGTGTGTGTATGCATGTATGCCTGTGTGTACATTCAGCTTGTCTCCTCCCTGTCATTTCACTGCACATTCTGCCCAAACACACACAAAAGATGGATAAGATCAATCAATTAAAAATAAGCAAATAAAAAGACTGACAAAATTGTACTAAAAAGAACTTAACTGAATCATAACCTCAGTCAACTTGTACACTTAAAGACAATTTATTAAGCACAGAGAGCACATACACAGTATGTGAACTACAGTGTGAAACTACTGCCTGCTAGTGTGTGGGTTTGAGTATGTATGTGGATGTGTGCTTGCACATGTGTATCAAATTCCACTGTCTTGAAGGCGGTTGCAGATGTTGTCTCAGTGTGTGTTAGATTGGTTAAGAGAGGAAGGGTATAAAAAAAAAGCACTTTATTGTTTGAAATACCATGTGTGTGAATGATAGAAGAAAAAATATAACTGAAAATTTAGTTTAATGCCTTTATGCTGTGGATAATATGGTCATTCAGATGCAATAGAAACTAAAACAATGAGAACAAACAGAATTTGTTTGCCTAATTTTTTGGAATTTTTGCAGTATTTAATTAAAACCTGTCTGTTTTTGTACACAAAGACTTTGTAATGTTTTTTTTGTGTAAAACTTGACCTGCAATTTCATTTCTATTCACCCTTTATGTCCTGTTGAAATTAAGAGTCTCTTTCAAGGGAGACCTGTCCAAGAGAGCATCAAGACAAACATAAAAGCTGCAGGCAAACAACATACAAAATTAGCAATAGCAAAACAGCATTAGCGTTAGCATTAGCAAAACAATAGCAGAGCATAGCAATCACATATCAAGCCAATATATATAAGCATGGACAGCTCCTTATTAAGTCTGCCTTAAGAGTTTATCAGTTCAAACTAACCAAGAGACGCCAGTTTTTTCAGTTTTAAATCATTTTGCAGTCTAAACTGTGAAGCGGGAGGAGAATACATGGCTCTTGCCTAATTAAGCTCTGATATTAGGGACAAATGGTAAAAACAAATGTTGTGACTGTAAACACCAAGTTTTCACTCATCAAGTTTTTTAATAACAGTAGCACAAATAATTATGAAGCAGACCCGGAATGACCTCATAGATAAAAATGTACTAATGAATAAGTCAACGAGTGAAGTGGCCAATCAACCAGAGCAGACAAGGTGCGATGATGAGTGACAGCTTTATGGTCGGTAATAAACCTCTCTGCTCCATGATGTAGTGTCCAAGGCTCGACATGACATGAAGGCAGGTAAATATAAAACATTGTCATAATCAAGTACTGGCATAAAAGTGTCAGGGACAAGGTGCTGAAGTATTATAAGTACTCATCTACTTGGTACTAAGATCCAACAGTCTCAATCATGTTGCCTTCCATGCTTACAATAGTTTAAAGATCGTGTGGCCTATTTTTCCACCAAGTTTCAATTGTTATGTTTGAAGTCAAACCATCAAATTGAGTGCACTGGACTCTGGATTTTACATAAGTTTACAAACCACCCACTGCCTCAGTTGTATGTAAGCAATACTTGTGCTTTGAGTGCAATCTGCAATGTATATGAAGAAGACTGATAATTTCTTAAGGGCTGTTCAACATGGGATTGCAAAGGAGAGACAGAAGACACAGAATCAAACAAAGAGCCAGAGGATACAAAGTGCTTGTTAAAACTATTCAACATTTCAGTCTTATCATATACAGTGGTTGAGTCCTGGACTACACAAGAAGCCAAATCATGACAAACCAAAACTTTCTGGTATCATTTAGATTACCTGTAGGGACAGACAGAGAAAATTTGGACTTGACCTTTTTGATTGAAATGCATGTGTTTCTAATGTGCCTAATCCCTAACATAATACTTTATATGCACACAGAAGAGTAAGCCAAAAAGCACCAGAGAAGAGAGGGAAGCTTCTATGTATGTATGAGACCAGTGGCGTAATTGTGTCTAAAACTGGGGGGCCTCCCCCAGAAAATTGTACTAATTTTAAATGAATTTCCTGCAGTTCTACAGACTTTGGCATCACTGTTGAGCTTTCTTGAATACAGTAAAAGAGAGACTAAATCACCTTCACCAAAAAAGGAAAATGCTAAGTGACAAACTATTGATATATGTAGGCCTAAGTTTTGAACACAATTAAAACAGTTTTTTAATACCATCCCTTTCTCTATTAGTTATATATTTTTTCTTTTACAGTGTAATGTGTCTACTTGGAAAAAAGGGTAACTACATAAATCTTAACAATGGAGTAAAGATCAATACAACCACCTATCCTACATGAAATGTGCATGACTGCACACATTACATTCTCTTGTTTAAAGACCACTAGCATTGTATTGTGGATCTGTAATCCTCCATTAACTTACATTTTCACATCTACCAAGTCACATGAGAGCAAGCTAATGTAAAAGCACATTACAATATAACCCAGAAGATAATTAATGAGAACTTGAGACTGATACAATTCAAATTATTCAACAGTTTATTATTCCCACCCCACCCCAGGTGGTCTCAAGTCAAGTCTCAAGTCTTTCAGGGTTTACTGTAAGTCTTCATAATTGCAAGTGATACAAGTCTTTCAGGTCTGTGAATGCTGACCATGCCCATTACAATGACATGGGACCAGTTCTTGTGTTTTTAACGTTTTCCTTTCAAAGCTTTTTTTATTCTATTCTTTTTCTTTGCTGCGTACCTGGCTAGAACATGACATTAGACAGTGGATAACACCATGATAGCAGTGATCCCATGTACAGAGATGGAGTGAGCGGATTATTTTTCCAGCTACCGTCCCTTGCAGTTTGAGGGCTTTTATTTTACAACTTTAATTTTGCTGGTTAATTTGATGCCCACTCACTGGGTTCAGAGGTATCAAACACAAGGCACAACACTTAGGCCTATATCACACACACACACACACACACACACACACACACATACACACACACACACACACACACACATTAGTCTTGAAAAGTTTGACTTGTAAATGCATGCATCTACAAGCCTACTCCAAATAGAGATAAAGTTCTACATAATAGGCTAAATATCATTTCAAATAATCCAAACTTATTTTTGGCATTCAATCGGCAGTTTGGCCTGCTGTTTCTCCTCCACCAATCAAAACACAGCTTCGCTTCGCCATTCTAAGCGATTATGACATCACTGGATGGAGCTGGACTCTGCTCTACCAATCAGAGCCTGTCTCAGCTGCACTGATGACATCACAATCAGAATTCTGAGTGTTTGGTCACAGCAGCTCAGGGCATAAAAAGCCTCGCTGGAGGTCTTGAGCTTCATACCTTACTCAGTAAGGTATGAACTCCCCTGGGTGCTGGTACAGCTGTTGCTTGGACTGCGTCAAGAGGCTTTCTTTGGGAACCTTTTAACAAGGTCCTCATTTCAGACCAGTAGCTATTGGACGCTTGATGGCCGTGTTTGGAAACTTTGCCTTTAGGTTTTTTTTTTTTTTCTAGTTAATTTTGATAGTTTGGACCAGGTGGCGTGGCGGCTAGCGTACGCGGTTCGTTGAAGTGCTGGTGGTTGGTACGAAGAGACACGGTTTGCCTCCCGCTGAAGCTAGCCTGCCAAGCCAGTCCAAGCGGTGGTCTGGCGGTCGCGGTTGAGGCGCGGTTTGCCTCCCGCTGAGGCAAACCCGCCAATCAGTCCAAACTATCGAAATTAACTAGAAAAAAAAATTAAAACTAAAAAAAAAAAAGCCGGCGCGAGAGACACCACCAATCTCGTTCGTCCCCCTGCGACCTACCTGAAAAGTAGCTTCACCAGCTACTTTTCCTGAATTTCCCCTAGGGCATTAATGCTATCTTATCTTATCTTATCTTATAGGGTTTTAGGCCCTTGTCAAAGTCCACAGTAAGAGCTTTACCAGGGGTAAAGGGGGTGGGTGCTGCCGCTGCTGCTCCTGCTGCTGCAGCAGTACCGTTAAGCCAGGTGGTCGTAGTCAGTCAGCAAGCAACAACACTGCTGCTGCTGCTGCTGCTACTACTACAGCTGCTGCAGCAGTACAGGTCTAGTAGTGGTAGTTCCAGTAGTTCTCATTACAGATATCTGAAATATCTTAAAGTAGCATTTTGGCTAGTCATAATGTAATGATTGATATTCTAAATTAGCATTTAAGATATCTCTCATTACATAATAACCAGAAATGCTAATTTAAGATATCTTTTATTACATTATGACTAGTCGAAATGCTAATTTAAGATATCTTTTATTACATTATGACTAGTCAAAATGCTAATTTAAGGTATCTTTTATTACATTACATTTGGGATGAGGTTGGGATATGATTGGCATGCTTGGTGATTGATAACATATGTGGTTTCGATAGTGAATGTCCCGTATCACCAACAAACTGAATGAATGATGACGTGGCGTATGAATTTGGCCAAGCAAAGGATTTAGCAAAAATACAAGAGTACGGAGAATATCTCTGGTAGATCCTGGACCTTCGTTTGGATGGTGAGCGATTCAAGGCTTGTTTCAGGCTTTCAGGCTATGTGATATGCGGTGCGCTTGCGCCGTTCCAAAAAGTTTAGATATTTTTATCTCAGGACGCCATGGTCGCGCCTGAAAAAAAAAAGACACCTCGCAATGCGTGCGCACCCTACCGCGCCGCTCTCGCTTTTCAGCGTGCCCACATTGAAAATAATGGATTTGCGCACGCAAAAGACGCCGCATATGAACCGTCAATTTTATTGGGGGGGGGACAATTTTGCCTACTTTGAACATTGGGGGGGACGCGTCCCCCCGTCCTCCCCACCGGTTACGCCTATGTATGAGACCCCAAAGAAGAAGAGCAAAGAGAGTTCACTTTGCTGAAACCCCTTGCCCTAACAAGCTAGCCCCTTCTTCAGTTCTGAAAGGTGTGTGTGTGTGTGTGTGTGTCAGCATGTATACGTGCACATCACCCTTATCCTTTCACTGATCACCCCCAACTCACTGCAACCATATCTGCTCTAGAAGAGTCCACAACAGCCTGTGCCAAAGTAAATGTCCCCCCTCCAAACACACTCTGACACTGACACGAAAACACAGATGGTGTTCATTAGTTTATTTACATACATGCCGCACACATAAACAAACAATCCAAATATAGCAGAATATAGTCTAGTATTAGTCCCACTTTCTCTGTAAACACACACACACACACACACACACACACACACACACACACGTATGCACACGCACAAGCCTAACAAGTTAACTGTCTGAAACAAATTGGAAAGATAAACAGCAGGGTCAGACAAACACACACCAAGACAATGCTCCTTGTGCCTCTGGCTTCTGTTTGGAACAAGGCCTTTCAGATATACTTCCGCCTCTGCTTCACTTCACACACTCCTGGAGCCTGGCTGGGACTATAGTCACTACACAAGCCTCTAAACAACCAATACCTCACACAGAGACCTATACAATTACCTATTCAAGTGTCACGCATGAACACTATCTGCTTCCATTTAGGTTTTTGTTTCTACGCTTTGTTTTGGCCCTTTGTCGGAGCTACAGTTTATTCAAACATATTTAATATTTTTGCTGAAAACATCATGGGATATAAAGTTAGGATGTTGCCATTATTTCTATGTGACAAAAAGTGCTGACATCATCATCAATTTCTACACCTCTCGCACATATTGCACTAGAGCTTGGTAAGTAGGCTAAATAGGGTGTGGCAACATCCTTATGATTATGCCCTTGATTTCTTAGAATATGAGAGATTTTCTGCTTTGCACTTCACATAAACAATGTGGTCAACATGACATGAAACCACGGCTTCTGCCACCGTTCTCACTCTGAGGAATGACAAGGTGAGTTACAATAGTGAGTAATAACAAGAGGCGTAAGATGGGGAGCCTTTGCTCATACATCTGCTGGTGAGGCTAATGCAGAGACTGTCTTTCATGTAATTGTTAATTTCTAGTATTGACTGATTATGCAAATGACCCCAGGCTTCTCTAGTACCTTGTCAGGAGCACTGACCATAGAATGCCCTTGATCAATATGCTAAAGACAGACTCAGGTCACACACAACACAGTGCTCTTTACCAAGTTCAGCTGTGTCCATGCGGGTGCAGAGGTTCAGATAGTAAAACAGCAATCTGCGGTGTTGTTGTCATCTCTCCCCACCTTGTGGCTCAGTTCTTCTATAGCAGCTGAGTTGTAATTTTCCTGTAGTGGCATGTCCATCCACCAGAGGTCAGAACATGACAAATGAAGCCTGCTTACTGTAAGATCCTCAAATGAGTGTGTGAATGCATGTGTAAAATATGTGAATGGAAGCTCTTACAGGGTGCTCTTCCACAAATTAGGCTTAGTCTAATCTGCAACTGTTCCTTTACTCACAGTATCTCTCTCTCTCTCTCTCTCTCTCTCTCTCTATTTCAATTCAATTCAAAGGGGCTTTATTGGCATGGGAAACATACGTTTACATTGCCAAAGCAAGTGTGAAATAAAAACAAAAAATGTACGTACAATTAAAGATATACTAGAATAAAGAAATGTGTAACTAGAGCTGTGTAACATTGCAACATTGCGATCAAATATATAAATAGGAGTAGGTAAAATTAACTTAAAAATACAAACAGAAAAATTGTGCTTTTGCTGTTAAAAAAAAAAATACAGTGTTTATATACAGATAAGTAAAGATGACTTAAAATAAAAATAGAAAAATGTGGACATTGCAGTTAAAAAATATAAATACAAATAAGTGAGAACTGTGTAGAGTCTCTCTGTAGGTGAGGGCTTTGCTATGGAGCATGTCAGGGTCACTTTCTTTTAGGTGATTATAAAATTTAAATGCTCTCTTTTGAATTTTGATAATTAGTGGGTATCGTCCTAATTCTGCTCTGCATGCATTATTTGGTGTTTTCCGTTGGATGCGGAGAATGGATTTGCAGAACTCTGCATGCAGAGTCTCAATTTGGTGTTTGTCCCATTTTGTAAAATCTTGGTTGGCAAGTGGACCCCAGACCTCGCAACCATAAAGGGAAATGGGTTCTATAACGGAGTCCAATATTTTGAGCCAGATTTGAATTGGGATGTCCAACTTGATGTTCCTTTTGATGGCGTAAAAAGCCCTTCTTGCCTTGTCTCTCAGGTCGTTCACAGTTAAAGTTACCTGTGGTGCTGATGTTTAGGCCGAGGTAGGTATAGTTTTTTGTATGTTCTAGGGCAATCGTATCTAGAAAGAATTTATATCTGTGGTGCTGGAGGCTGGGTCTTTTTTGGAATATCATAATTTTTGTCTTGGTTAGATTCACTGTCAAGGCCCAGGTCTGGGAGAATTTGTGCAGAAGATCAAGGTGCTGTTGTAGCCCTTCTTTGGTTGGAGACAGCAGCACCAGATCATCTGCAAACAGTAGGCATTTGACTTCTGTGTCTACTACCACTTTCCAACAGTTTGTACAGCAGACTCTCATGCCAAATTGAATCTCTCTTTCTCTCTCTCTCTCTCTCTCTCTCTCTCACACACACACACACACACTAACAAAAACACACCCAGTACTTGAGGCGTAAGCAGGTGCATTCATAGGCACGTGGACTCACATACGTGGGAACTAATGGAAACACAGTCATCTGCGCCTACTTGGTGCAGTATAACTGTATGATATTGACTTTTTGACTTCTCGGCCCCTCGGTAAACAAACATAAAATCACCTGGAGGTAAATATTGTTCTTGGTTCCTACATCCTCTGGGTTCTTAGGTTTTCTTTTTGCACCCTGGTCACAATGATGCAATCCTTCCAAGCATTGCTCTTTCCAGAAATAGCCTTGTGACCACTGCTTCTCTGTGACTGGGTATGCAAATAAATGCCATTGCTTCAGCGGGTGTGCCTCTCTCTATCCATCTCTGTTCTCTAATACACTTTTTTGCATAGTGAAACAGTTTCACTCTTATGCACTACTTTTGTTAAATTAGCCCTGAGTGTTTTTCCTTCTCCTTTATAAGTTTCGAAATGTCTTCTTTTGGCTCTTTGAATCTGTTTTCAGTAAGAAATTCGGCCACTTTGTACGATGATTTCATTCATGGGTTTTCCACCACTGCATCTAAAATGTGCAAGTAGCTTTCAGTTCCAGTCATCACTCATTCAAATCCAGTCTATGGAGCAAACATGATAAAGAATACACTTATAATTCCAAGTCCTCTTATAGCTGCCCTATAGCTTGTTGCATTAAAAACACATCTAGTGTCCTGGTCTCCAATACCCATCCATGCAGCTCAGGCCTGATAGACCTTCCCTCTTTTATCCCCCTCTCTCTCTCCTCTACCTTGCCACTCAAACTTGGCTGTGGTCACTGCACAAAATTAATCCCCTGTCTTGTTGGACTCTAATTGTTTTTGGGACCTCACATCTGTTGTGACACCCAGGTGCTGCTGTACTCCCACTGCAACAAATCACTCTGGACTGTATAGCGGCAGCGGTGATGAGGTAGAGACTGATGTTGTGCTCAGGTCACACCGTTTCTTTTATGGCTCAGCAGTAAATCTTCTCCTCCGGTCACTCTGGAAGACTTTATGAGTGATATCAGTGATAGTGGGGAGAGGTAGAAGCAGGGAGAAGATTGAAAAAGAGGTGAGAGGGAGAGGGTGTAATTCACTGAGTCAGATGGAGACATGTCAGTACCATATGGGTGATGTCTTCATATAACTTTCACACCATAGTTTTATGGAGAGAGACAGAGAGAGGGAAAAAGATGAGGAAAAAGAGGTTTAATAGTATGCAGTAGAGAAATATATTGTATGGATGGACAAAATAGGAGCAGTAACTGCAGTTTTCTCTGTGTTGTAGCGCTCTAAGCTGAGAGTTGAAACTGTAAGCTATTGTTTTGTCTGTCTGTTTGGCTTTCCTTTCTCCCTCTCTTCCTCCTGAATATTTATGTGAGGTTGGGTGTGTGTGTGTGTGTGTGTTTGTGTGTTGGTCTTATCTAGTGTCTGTATATATGTGGAGGCGCGTGCACATCTGCGCATGCATGGGCTTGGATGTGTGTTTGTTGACATATGTACAGCAGCTGTTTGATTGAGAATTCAAAGACAGAGACAGAGATTTAGAATGATGACCTGAATGCATTCTTGTTCTTATTGAGGAAGAAACGGGAGCAAATGCAACATTCTTGGAAGATTGGTAGTGACTTTGTAAGGGAATAAGATAATAAGAAGAAACAATGAAAAACAATATCAGAGGCATGTATTCTACAGTTTCTAAATTGTCTTCTCTGACTGTACATATGGATGCCAAGCTGTTGCTACAAGACAGACCAAAATCATTTTTTGTGTGTCTTGTGCCAGTACAAAAATACAAAAATTGTTTGTAATTTTTGATCTTTAGTTTTCATGCAGTCTTCAGTTTCCCCCTTTGCCTTTGAGAGTGGGATTGAAGTGCAGGTGGATTAACACGGATAACCACCAAATGTCATTGTGGAGAAATGTCAGTTTGGGAAATGTTATATATATATGTATATATATATATATATATATATATATATATATGTACATAGAGAGAGAGAGAGAGAGAGAGAGAGAGAGAGAGAGAGTATGTGAGTTGTATCTGTGTGTTTACTTTTTGTAGGGTGAAAATCCACTATAAAACAGATTTTATATATATGTCATTCCGACAGAAATCGGTATCTATGGGTGGCTCGCCAATGATGAAAAGGCCTGCACCCTAATTTGTGATGTCATCAAGAAGAGAAACTTGGATCTGCTCTGTGACAATGAATTGGAAATCTACTTTGACTGCATATACTGTATATACACAGAGAGAAAGGGCTATGTGCAAAAAAAACCTACACTGCACTGTGAGAAAACAAAGCACAGGCTTGTACCTTTTGTCACTGCTGGCTGGAGTTACACACTTGCACCACTGCTCATATATTTCCATCCAGACCACATAATTCCAGTGGTGAACCAACCAATATAAAGAGCTATTTTAGATTGAGGTGTGTCAGGTAGTTAGCCATGTCATCTTACATACTCTATACATCAACAGACTGCAAAATATTTAGAATTAAAGGTCCTATATTGTACAAAACTGTGTTTTCCTTGCCTTTCCCTATGTAAGCATTTGTCATTGTATCTAATAGCCTGCCACTGTCAGCCCCACATCTCAACCTCCCCAGCCTTGCTCACCCCTCCCCCCTCTCTCCCGACCCAAATTTGCATACCAGGCCAACATAGGCATGGATGATGTCATCATATACCTGTTCCACAAGGCTTATTCCCACCTGGAGAGGCCAGGAAGCATAGTGAGGGTCATGTTTTTTTACTTCTCCAGTGCCTTCAACACCATCCAGCCCCTCCTACTCGGGGAGAAGCTCAGAGCGATGCAGGCGGACAACACCATGGTGGATTATTGACTATTTAACAGACAGGTTCATCCAACTCCAGAGCAGTCTGTTGGACATGCAATAGCACAGGAGGCACCCCAGGAGACTGTACTGTCACCTTTCCTGTTCACCCTCTGCACCTCGGATGTTAGATTCAACTCTGGCTCCTTTCTTGAGGAGGCTCAGAGGCAACAAATTACTCAACATGTTCTTCCAGTCAGTGGTGGCCAGCAGGCAACATCAAGGCTGGGGATGCAGGCAGGATTAACAAACAGGTTAAAAGGGCTGGCTGTGTTGTTGAGCTGAGCCTGGACACCCTGGAGGCAGTATAGTAGAGCAGAGTACGGTGAATAAGATGCACATTTGCACATCATGCATTTTGCATACCTTTCACATACCTGCTTCTTCAGTCTTCTTGCATACCTTTCACATACCTGCTTCTTCGTCTCTCTTATTAAAAATAAGAGATATATTCTATTGTCTGTTTTTATCCTGCTGAATCCTAATTTATCTCCAAACCTAGTTGTTTTGGAGATAAATTAGACTTAATGGATAGGTGAGCCACTGGTGTGAGCAGGTGTTAACTTCAACATCATGGATATATACTTCAATCCAGTTGCTGTAGCCTTTGTTCATCTCTTGACCATATCTAAGGACAATTTTGGTGTATATTTCACATTTTGAAACTTGTCAGAAGGGCAAGTGTCTGTATCTGTATTTGCCACGGAGAGATAGTTGTTTTTCCAGCGGTACTTAATGAACTGCACATGTCTGAAATGCCTGTGTTGGTATACTGGATTTTTTCTGTGGCAATTTAAAGTGAAGAAACAGGAAATAAAACACAGATGTGCAACCAGATCATCTTTGGGTTGCATTTAGAAGAACATTTAACTTGTTTTTGCTGAATTACATACATATTCATACACTGATTTGTCTTTTGTTTCGTGGATATGATATCAGCAGCCCCATTAGAAGTCTCTGGCAGCATATCTGATGGACGCTCAATCATAATGTTTAAAAATGCCAAAATGTTTCTTTAGTGTTTGACAATGATGTGGTATAAGTCATTTTTCTTGGTGCCATCCTAATTGTAGACTATGTTACAGTATGTCAACAATAGGGCATTTATTTTCTGTTTGTTTGCTGTGCTACGAATAAGGCCTGCAGGAACTGAAGCCTTTGTGAAGGCATTGTGTGGGTGTCCTGCAGGAATCCTGTAGAAGTCAACAAATCCTGTAGACTAGGGCACGTGAGAAGAGAATTTCCCTAGCTCGATCAATAAAGTTTCACATTATTGTTATTCTTGCTATTCTTATTCTTTCCTGCCACCCTCCACTATATGCTATCGAATAGCAGAAACGCCGTAAGAATGAGACCATACAGTGTGTCCAGAAGATGATCTCACAATGAAAAGGTTTCATTCACAGTCACTGAAGTATGTCCAGGCTTTATCTTTTGATTATATTACTGATTACACTCTTGGCTGCAGACCTTTCCAGTTAGGCACGGGTTTGTTTGTCAGGGAAAGGATTTTCAGAACACATCCATGTCTCCCTGTCTTGGAAACACATATACACACACACATACACGCACATATATTATCATGAAAGCAGCCAACATGCTCAGGAAATTCGATGTCTGGCTCGGACTTCCTCTTTGATAAAGAATCTGTTTCTCTCTATTTCTCTTTCTCTGTCTTTCCCTCTCCGTGTGTTTGTAGTCTCTCTCTCCATCCATGTTTGTGTGTGTTTGTGTGTGTGTGTGTGTGTGTGTGCGTGTGTATGTGAGCATCACATAGCTGGCGTGCCATCTCTAACCATAGCTTGAAACAGGGTCCCAGAGAGGCCATAAATCACCTGTTTACCACATGTATCAGCTGAAGCATCCTGAATTTCTACAGTGACTACTCTTGTTCATTTCTTCTTTTTCATTCTCCTTTCTCTTTCTCTCTGTTTCTTTTTTACTTCCATGACACCCACTCACTCTCAGTAATTCTGGTTTCACTCTGAGACATCGGTGGAAATTGGCACAAAAGTGTCCATTTTTCTTTGCTTTCACACATTCCTGTCGTCTGACAACTGACCTTTGAGCCAAAGGGACACAGTGTTCTCTTCGGTATAGGATGACAACATGTGTTATTATCTCTAACTCCATCCTCTTCCCGGCTGTACAATCCTGTCTTCCTGTAAAGAAAGCAGAAAGGGAAAGCAGAAAAATCAAACAGTAAATTAAAGCAATTATAAACCTGCAGCTATAGCTCTGATTTTATAAGCACAGGACCCATGAGATGTGTATATACTTTCTATATGTCAAGCTGATACAGTCGGATCATTTTTTCCTGTTTGGCAATATACTGCCTTTAACATGCCCTCTACTCTAAGGTCATGTGTGCAGTTACCATGGTGATGAGTCTTTGCTCAGTATAGCTTTGAATAATCAGATGAATAGTATTTCTGGTGGATGTCACTGTCTCCCATGGGAGTGTGTATCCCCCCATAGTTAAAGTCAAATCAATAGCCTGTCTCCTCACATATGAGCGTGTGCACCGAACATGTACCTGTGTGTAGTGAGCTTGTATTTCATGCGTGTGTGTGTGTGTGTGTGCCTGTTGTGTTTGTCTATGTGTAGAATGACACACATGTAAGAACTGTTGGCTAAGCAGACCTTTTTACATGCATGCATGTATTGGACTTTTGGCGAAGCTTGTGTGTGTACATGTCTGTCTGTGAGTGTGTGTTGTGTTTGTCTGTGTGTTTATGTGTGCGTAGAATGACAGACATACTTAAGCACGGTTGGCTAGGTGGACTTTTTACATGCATGTGTATGTATCTGTGTGTCCCAGGGGAGCCGTGCAATGTGGCCGTTCTCACGGGATGGGGTGTGTCTGCGCACCCATCCTAGGGGCGTCTCCAACACAGGAGGGCTTAGACAGTCTGACCCCTCTGCCTGACCTCTGCCTGGGCCTCCAGTGGGCCCCACAAGCCCTGCCACTGCTGGCGTCTGTCTGTAGGGGGCCCTAAGCAGCGATCTCTCTCTGTGAGCCCCCCAGGCAAGATTCTTTCAGGTCTGGTTCAATACACGAAGTGTATCCAGTCTATCAGGACTGGCTGGTCAACATTTACAACTATTCCTCTATTTCTAGTGACACTGAGGAAGTGTCACTAGAAATGCCTGAGGAAGAGCCCCAAGCTTGAAACGCGTTGCATCATGAGTGAAACCAAGCCTATATTTGAGTTTATTTATTGCTTTGAAGGTTTTTGCGTATTGGAAGTCAGTGTTTGGGGCACTTTGTTTGTTTTAATTTATGGCCAGGAGAAAGGTTCTTTTGAACTTTTTTGAATGAAAAAGAATGAAATGAAAACCAGCCAAGGTCAAGCATTAAGTGTTGGTGCCTACAGAGTCCGCCTATGGTTCCTACAAAGCCAGGCCAGTGTTTGACTGAGAGACAGCTTGCTGTGTAAGCCAGGCCTAGACAAGCAAGAGAAGAAATGGATGGACAGTAGATGCTGAGGATTAGGACGACAGTAAGAAACTGGGGCAGAAAATAATGCTAACACAGTGGCTAACAGTTGGCTAATAAACCTGGGAGCAAGGCTAATAGGATCGGGAGTAGCATTGCTGTTCATGTCAGCTTACACATGTCTATGCATGTTTGTACCCCAGGGAGAAACACAGTTGCCAGATATTAGGACAGTAGGAAACAGGGTCAGTGGTAGCAGAAACAGTCTATCTAACTGCTTGCAGCAAACCACTTAGCCTCCATTGCACCTAATACACTAGCTATCAGTCTGGGCCAAGAGGCATTATCAGCTACTATAAGGGGATTAGGTTGCCATGTGGGTTCACACAGGCGCAGGGAGGGAAGAGAAACAGGAACAGAGAGAAACTGAAATGAATGGGCGAGAGGATGGGAGGGGAACTGTGGTGAATCTGCAGATTTAGAGAGTAGAATGTTTAGATTTTTATTTTACATAGACTTTCCATAATGGTTAAATCCCAATGAAAACAAACACAGGCCAATTTCAGCATTCATTTTATACTGAGAAAATTAAGGATAGTCAGTGTTTGCTTAGTACCTCAGCATAAAGACCTCAGACTGTGTTTTCATTTTAAGCAGAATCCTCTAATAGCGCTGACTAATGAAATGATATTAAACAGACTCAGTTGTTGCCATTATGAAATGAGTCTACAGCCCTCTATCCGCAATATTGGAGGTCTTAGACCGCTAGGATTGTGGTGATATTAAAGTATAAATCCTTTAACCTGCATTACTCCTTGTGAGACACATGGGGAAAGTATCTGTGGATGCACTAAGGGATTTTGAGAGGAATGAGCAAGTATGAGAAAATATTCAAATTATTAGGGATGATTGCCGGGCGTGCAGCGGCAGACTGAGAAAAAAAGTCATAAAATCCAAAAATTGGATCCTCTTTTCACAGGAAGAATGTGAGTTAGAAAAGGGGATAAAGCTTTGACTTCAAGAATACTTCAGGAAATCAATTACAGATTTAAACAAAACATATCCCAAATAATTTGAGTTGGAAGAATTGCAACTTACTTAATAAGGCCCTCTCACAGCATGGCATCTTTATTCATTCATCTAGGGCTCCCATCTGTCCTTGCTTTATAATGAAGAGGAAAACATATTTAAATATTGAAATTATTAAAGCAATATGGAATGTGTTTGTACTGTACTTTTGTGCAAGGGTGAAAAATATATATATTATATATTAATATCAAAAATGTGCATAGATACTCATTGATATTACGTCCAGAGTCTTTAAGAGGCATGTATGAAAGGTAAGGTGTAATCTCCATACCTTCAGAACTGATGGTTGCCATAGCAACATGGAGCCGCTTCCCCTCAATCAGTAGCCCTCCCAAGGGGTGGTGATGACATCATCATTGCCATGGCAGCACTTGGCTTGAGGCTGACAGTTTTACCTTAGGGTCAGCCAGCTGTATTCTCTGGGAGGATGCTGCAAACATTGAAAGACAGATAGTGAATGAAGATGAACATTTAAATTTGCTGTCACAATGTCAAATAACCTTGGCTTGTTTTTCTGCACAGAGAATAAAATAATGATTAAGGGGATAATCAACAATGATTAATACCGATGTGAATCTGTCAGGCCCTAACTGAAAATCCATCATGCAGTAATGGCTCGCTCTGTGTTTTCAAAGGGCCAATTAGCCACATTCACAGCTCATCATCTCATCAGGATTGACTGCCATGGGTGGGACTATATGTGGGAGAGGGGGTGATGAGAGATGGGGGGATTGGGAGAGGGAAGCACTTCTTTTTGTTTGAGAAAGGCATCGGATTTGATTATGCAAAATAGACTCTGTCACTGAATATCTTTCTTGTTAATCAGTACTGATTAAAACAGTTCCTTGTATCGTTAATTTTTTTTTTCATTATCACCATTTCCATGTTTCCATCTGATAGATTAGATTTGGTTTGTTGATATTTTATTCATGGCACGGGCAGTTAGGTAGTATTCCACTTTTTATCTTTTGCACATAGGTAATTTATTTATCTGGTACTGTTTCAGTGTTTCTGTTGGTACAGTGTTGGCACAATATTACTGTCAAGGCCATGTGAAGGACACCAGCCCATTCAAAACAGCCTTTATTACAGGTCAGTGAACACAGCAGTTGTAACACGCAAAGAGGAACAGTAAACACTGTGGTCACACTCTCAACTCTCTTTCTTACCTTTGCCACAACAACAACTTGTTGAACTTACACTCATAAATCTATCTGAGTGACTTCTATTCTGGACACACTGTTGACTGAAACGGTTATAGTTCTGATGTACACAGGGCTGTGAATGTACACATGGTATGCACACACACACACACACACATACACACAGGATACCATCTTTCCTTGTGCTGAATTTTGTCCTCTTATGTGTAGTGTTTGTTGTCATGGAAAAGCATTACGTGGCCACAGGCACCACAAACCAGACACCACTGTTACCATGTTATTGTATGGCAATAATGTAAATATTATCCACTGACATAATTCAGTCTTACAATGATTTTACAATGATTTTGATTCATGACTGGGTTCTGGAGTTACTTGAGCCCCAAGTATAGGTTAGAATGTCTTTTCAATAATAGCATATTACTTTCCACACATTGTTTTCCAGTAAATGGTTAAGAAGGTTTTGCAAGACATTTCAGCCTAACCTAAAGTGCCCTCAGTGAAACCGGCATGTCATTCATACCACGGAGCACCTGGTCTCACTTCCCTCTTCCACATCAAACACATCCTTAGGATGCTCTTCTCAGAGACCATGTCTGACATGCGGAAATTACAGTTGGGTAAGCAGTTGGGGAACTGAGTAGTACAGTATATATGTGGTGTTCTCAAAAATACAATCCATTGAATTGTGATATTGTCTGTGTGCACTCAAAGTTAAAAGCGTTACTGTGATGAGGAATGTTTAAATTATGAATGAAATGTGAATGTAATGTTTTAGTAGCCTTGTTTGAAGAAATCAATTTATGGAACTTGTGAGCTAAGCACACAACTACACTGATAAACTTAGTACTGCTGCACAAAGTAGCAATTTTCTATCCTTTTCTCTCTATTCATTGATCAGTGTTGCTGTAAAAAAATCCTGGTGCTTTGGTTTCTCCTCACCATGTTGTGATGCTATTGTTTTGCCGGCATTAGCTTGCAGTTGAACCCATTGCAGTTGAAGCCACTGTTCAAGTGTAGCTCTAGCATGGACAGCATCCAGATAGTTGTGAGTTGTGGCTGCAGCACAGAATGTACAGTATGCATCACTGTTTGTAGAGTGGTTTGCCGCAATCGTAGGAAGTGTGGCCTGTACAATTTTTAGAGCAATTTAATCACTTGTGTTAGTTCGAATACTTTTACATGTGTTAGTTTGGATGCATTTTAACGTTTAATGTTTCTGTGGCAATATTTTTTTTCCTATATTTTCATTGTAGAATCAACAACAATTACTACAACGATTACAACTACAATAATACCATCCTCAAGCCGACTGCAATCACTCCATGTGAAATAATCTTCAGCAGTGTATGTAGTAGTTCCATCCTTCCCGTGTTTTAATGGAGAAACAATTGTGATATTCCTTGACCAGTTAGAACCAGCTTCCTATCCCGCCAAATAAGAATACAATATTTTTCAGTTGCCCTCTAATAGCCCCCAAAATTATGGGCGTTACAATGCAGGCAAGTCAATACGAATACAAATGCTATTCATGACATGCCAAAACACGTGCCCTCTGCACCTGAAAGACAGCAGCGAAATACAAGTTGCTTCTACCGCTTTTGCGATATTTGAAGCCAGGTCACAAAGCTGTGTGTATCACAGCACCAGCAAGGTAGGGCAGTGAGATGAGTGGTTTGGGGACAAATAGAGTTAGTTAAACAGCAGATGCACTGTCAGATATTTTGGCAACATTGGTCGTCATGTTTGCATGTTTCATCACAAAATATGAAATACACACTCAGAGACCAAAAGATCCACAGTGCTAATCTTGTGTGAGAGTATGATCTTTCTCAGAACAGATCTCATTTCATTCAGACCCTCTTGACATTTCAGACAGATACCCCTCTGAATCAGCAGCGGTTGAAAGGAGGAGATCAAAATGGCATGAGAAATACTGAGAACGGTCACATCTTTTCCCTCGAGTCTCTCAAACAGCTTTTCTCTCTCGGCTCAGTCCTCATCTGCACAATGAAACCTAGTGAGCGAGAGCGAAGTGGGAGGTAGAGAGCGAGAGAAAGAGAGAGAGGGTGGGCAAAAGGAAAATGTGTACACAGGAAATGCTGAGCTCCTCCAATGCCATACAGTATCATATGACTCCAGAGCTGGACTGGGGGGCGGGGGAGGAGGGGGGGTGGGCGTGGTGAGACGGGCGTGTCGATCTCAGCAAATCAGAGCGCTCGTTCCGTCTGGTTAGTGCTGCCCGGAGCTGTGTGTTCCCTGGAGACGTCCTGTGGGAAGATAGTGTTCTCGGTGTGTTTTTAGTCTGCAAGTCTTCTACCCTCTCTACCCTTTGACTCACATTCATCTAGCTGCTCTCTCACTTTGTGTAACGACCCCTCGGCCCCCTGTGAACTCCTGGCTTATGGTTAGAGATATTCTGGCAGCTGAATCTGTTGTTGTGGACTGAACTTGCTATCAAAACCCTGAGACAACAGTTTCAAATATCAGGATTAAAGTAATGTTCCTCCTGATGTTTTGCAAATAAATGTAACTTAGTCAAAAGGGTATTTATTAAATGCATTTGAAAACTAAAGGTGCGGTCACACATGAGCGAAATACACATTTGCCTCCAATTCACTTCCATTCTACATTGGCAAATAAAACATTTGCTTTTGTTGGTTAAGCAATATTGCATTTTCCTCTTGGCGTATTCACATTTAGTGAACTTTGACTGGCAAAGTCGTAGTCTCAAGTGTGTGTGGTTGACCCCACTGTAGTTTTAAGATGGCATTAGCTACTCGTCATGGAGGAAAGCTTCATTTTAGCAGTGTCTACCCAGCCAGTCTTGTACAACACAACCTCCTCCTGCCCACTACAACCCTTACAAACCCACAAACCTACAACCCCAACAAAAATGCCAAAATCCTTCTCTCATCTTCAGAAAAACATTTTCCTGTGACAAAACATCATCAAACCACAACAGCATGTGTGTCACATCCTGGACCGACCACATTCTGCACACCTGCATACGAATTTCGCATCAGCAGGCAATGAACGATCGCCTGCATTGGCTTATGTCTGACTGCACCCCAAGTCCTCATAGGCAGAACAGTCACAATACTGGATCCTGATTGGCCAACAACACCAGCTCCTCTAATTCCAATGAGGTAAATGTGCTGGGTGGAGGTGTTCCAGGGTGTGTTGGTTCAAATGCTGCAAACTGGCCTGACCAGGAGGATTTAGGAGAGCCAATCTCCTAAATCGATTCTAACAATTTTGAAAACATCTTTGACCATATATGTATATAACTGGACAGGACTGCGGTATGTCCATGCATGTCCACGTATGTGTCTCTCTGTTGTGTTTCTCTGTTTCAGAGAAATGCTCCAGACCCCCTGAGGTCTCACATGGTCCAGCTGAGAATGTCCAAGCTGGGATCGATGCCCCGTCTGTCTGCCCTTGAGAGCTTTACATGCCAGGAATGTTAAACTTCCCTTTCATCTCACTGTCTGTCTGACCTTTTACTGTAGCCATATGTAAGAGAAGGTAAACGCAGGCAGAGAGAGGGAGAGAGCGGGGCTGGAGTGAAGAGGAGTGTGAAGGTGGGGTGAAGAGGGGAGATGAGAAAGTGGTGGGACAGACTGAGCTGTTTGATTTCGCCATTAGAATCAATTTAACTGTGCAGCCTTGTGTTGACTGAATATTAGAAACAGCGAAAACAAAAACAAGGAGGGAAAGGTGAAGGAGAATTTGTTGCTTCATCAGATTCCTGGGTCGTTGGCGAAGCAACGGCAGTATCTTCTTGTGGGATTTTACGGTTTACATGTTTACATAAGGTGTGAGGGAGGCCAAGAATAGACAGGACCCAGTAGATTGCTTTGTCCTCTGTTATTGATTGACCTCAGCCTAATGCAGGTTGCTCATTCAAGTACACAAATATACACAATCTCTCTCTTTCTCTCTCTCTCTTTCTCTCTCACACACACACACACACACACACACACACACAAGCAATTACACAATGTGGTAATTACATGCATGCACATGAAAGGGCTTGTATTGTACAGTGTCCTGTCCTCTGCCAGTCTGCTGATGGGTCTCTGTGTACTGAGACAATGACAGGGTGTGTTTCCAGTGGCCTGGCCTGAGAGACACAGCTATGACCTCCACTGGGAAACTCTACCTATCTGAGAGAGAGAGAGAGAGAGAGAGAGAGAAAGAGAGAGAGAGAGAGAGAGAGAGAGAGAGAGAGAGAGAGAGAGAGAGAGAGATTGAATGACTAGATGTGGAGAAATATAGGGGAGCAGAGGCAGGGAAAGGGGGATAATGTGATAATGTGGGGGGAAGGGAAGAATGTTTTCCAGTTGCAGCCATCCTCTATTTTTATCAGATGAAGAAAGCATCTGAGACTGAAGAAGGGGCGATGGGTTTGCTATAAATATAATAATTAGTATTCACATTTGATGTTGAATAATGCATGCGACATAATACAGTAGGTGCAAGAACTCATGACCTGTATCTGTGTGAGTGCATCTATATAATGTCAGCTGCTGAAATGCATGGAACCTATCAGAGAAGAGCTAGACTGTAATTCTTAAAACTACACTAGCTGCTATATGGATCACTACTTTTTTTTTCCTGATGGCAAAATTTTATAAAGTGACACCAGCCTGAATTTGAAAGCTAAACAATCCAGGATTAATATATAATATATCCATGGAAACATTGATTTTTTTTATTGTTCAGTTCAGTAACTGATTTACATGTAGATAACTTACTCTTTGTCCAGCAGGTGATGTTGTTTTTTACTTTACGGCAAACAATTATGAGAATTCGCAAACTATCGTGGTGGTGTAAGATGATCAAGGCACAATAAACTGTCATGCTCCTTAAAAATGATTCAAATGTCAAGCATTGATGATTAAATATAGCACCCATTTCATATTACCTTTTAGCATCCAAGCGTGAACATGTTTTTACAGATGCCAAGACTGGCAGACGCACTAAAAATACTTGACCAACAGGTACAAAACAGTCTGTGTCAGCAATTCCTCATACCTTAATCAGAAACTTGCATGAGAAAAAACAGCAGGGGGAGATGGTGGTGGTGAGACAGAGGAGTGGTACACGGTTAAACATTTAAAGCTAAAACATGTGGGCACATGGGGAGACGTAAACAGCTTTCCAACACATGCTCTGCAACGGGCCAGACATGTTTCTCTTAAATAGACCTCTTGTGTGGATGAACACGGTATGTGAAACATTAACTCAACAGGGTGGGTTTGTGTGTGTGTGTTTGTGTGTGTGCGTGCGTGTGTGTGTGTGTGAGAGAGAGAGAGAGAGAGAGAAAAAGTGTTGAAAGAGAGAAGTGTTTGGGTGTGTGGAAGCTATATAAATAGCTATATACAGCAAGTAACTTGTTCTATAAGAGCTGGGCAGATCATGTATGCTTATTTTAGGCACTTTACATTTGCTGTCTTTAATTGTAGCAGTGAAGCAGCAAATATTGGTAACCCCAGGCATTTAGCCTTTGTATTCTGAGTAAAAAAAAGAAATCACCGTATAGAACAAGCATGTGATATATAGCAACCATCTTGGTGCTAAATTGCTTCAAGATTAGAATCCTGGATCTCTGGCGTGGCAAACCTCTGCTTTGCCAACCAAACTAAACTCAAAGTAATGTGGCAAACAGGCTCATAGAGTCTTTATAGCTGTGTCCCGCAATGTCACACGTGCAGTAAAGTTTTTTTTGTTTTTTTTTAGGCCCAACCAACCGACCGACAGAGTGACTTTTACTGGCTGCTGGTTGCAGCTAAAAAAGTGGGTATTTGAACAGGGAACATCGCAGTGCAATTACAGATTGGTCGTTAACCACAAGCTTTAGTCCTTTATAAGAAGAGACACATACATAGTAACTAAGCTATACTAACTCTAATAATAATTACCCATCCTTTTGCTTTTATCCTTTGAGACTCTTGACTAAAAGTCAAAAGGTTGACAAGACTACAGGTTGCTTAATGCCCTAAGCTTGTTGGTACACTTTTATAAAGTTCTGTGTCTTATTATCTGTGTTTGTATCTGTATTTGTGTCCATTTTTTGTGTCTAAAAAGCCCTTTGCGCTAAACCTGCTTAGTAAAAGTGCTCTGTAACAAAAACAAACAAACAGAAAAAAAAGACTTGACTTCAAAACCTTCAAAACAATGTTTTAGTTCATAGGCCAAAGACCTGGGCCTAACATCTATGTGTATAAACCTTGGAAGTTTTGTTTGTTGTTTGTTGTTGTACTCTATTAAAGCTCTAGTAAGCACAAACTGCAAAACATCTGTAAACAAGCTCACAGCAAAGCCACTCGCCCACTGCACTACGGTGGCCAGCCAAGGACAAACATTGCAAAGCACCGTGCATAAGGCTAACAGCTAAGCTAACCGTACCAAGGGAGAAGTGTTGCCGGTTACCAGTCTCACTTTGACGGGTCTTTTTCCTGCTGAAGGTTATGTGTGCCACAAACAATGACAAGTGAAGAGGTAGGTAGCAAGTTTACTAGTTTACTAAGGTTACTCACTCGCTTCATTGATTCCGCCATTACGAGAAAAATGTCAGGAATGGGAGGGGCTGAGGGCCGCTTTTAAACAGCGAGGGAGCTCAAGCTAGTTTTAAAAAAATGGATAGGGAGTGGATGGGAATGGATCGTTCCGGACCAGCATTTGGCGACAAGCTTTAGAAAAGAGGTGAAAACAGCAACACAGCTGGCCCACGTGTGTGGCTATTTGTTTATATCATAACGTCTCACGAAAATCTCCACATAGCACACGGTAGTTTCAGGATTGGTTATAGGGTCTGAAATTGCTTATTGCAAGCCCTGTAAGGCCCACGGTTGCACAATTACACCATCACTTTTAGCTATCCTAAAAAAAATATGTAAATGTTGTTTTTTTTTAAAGACCACATTTACATAGTCAATGGGTCCTATTGTTTATCCTCGCAATGCTATTGGATGGTAAATGTGTTTATTGGTCCGGCCATCAGGCCATGAACTCACACAACCTGCAAACTTTCCTTCAAGCTCATCTCTTTGTTTTATTGGACTGGATTTGTCAAGATTCAAGTAAGTAAAATGCCTTAAATATTTTTTTTGTGATTATTACAATGTCTAGAACATGTAGATATTTAGTTATTGTGGAATACATTCATCAAATTTGATTTTGAGCTTGTTATGTCTGTGTTGCAATTCTACATATCTGGGTGAGGTTGGTAGTCAAGATAGCATGTGCACCTTACACATTACATGGGGACATTGCACTTCTCACATGTTCACATATGGAAAAAAATACTATTAGAAATATAATGTCCTTGATGATTCACTATAATTAAGTTCTAAATGTGTTTTCTCAGTTAAAATTTTGAGTTTAGATCAGAATTGAATAAATGAATAAATTATTTCTGGTTGCAGTATTTGAAACTCTATCTGTAGCAGTATTTGAAACTGTATCTGTATCTGTATCTTATCAGTTAAAAAAAATACATTTAACTGATCCTGGGCTTTTTTCTGGGCTTTGTTTGCCCAAATAGCTGCTTGTTGCATTGGGCAGAAACAGGTTCTGAATGTTCTGGAATGTTTTGGGGGATGCTTGTTGCATTGTTCAGGGACAGGTGAGAATGGGCTATGGTTTAACCATAGTGCTGTATGTGGGGATGTAAGTGTTCTGGGGGGATGCATGCATTCCTTTTAGTATGATAAGTAGAGAGCATAATAGGCTAGCCAGACAGTATTGTGTGAATGTAGTGGAATGTGTAAATAGGATTAGGATTAATTTGCATTGAAATTATTTAGCATGGAAAATACTTAGCTCTCTACCCTGAACACTTGGTCCACCACCCTATCTATTCCTTCAGGTTACCTACTACAATATAATACTCGTATGTATTATTTATACATATTTATTTATTTATTTTTTTACTTTTTCCATTTCAGAATGCCACCAGCAAAGAGAGGTATTCTATACAGTGTGCAGGATGCGATTGCTGCCATCCAAAATGGAGAGAGTGATTTTGAGATGGAGTCAGACGACACTGATGCGAGTGACGAAGAGGCAGATGAAGATGCCGGTGAAGTGGACAAAGAAAACCAAGAACCCACTGACTGCCCAGCCGATGATTATGTGGACATCGAGCCCCAACCAAAGAAACACACCATGCCCCGTGACAGGTATCGCTGGCTGAGAAAGGATTTTATCAGTCCCAATACTGATTTTTCTGGTCCGGATATCACTGATGATGCCGTTTCCCTCCACACACCACTGGAGTACTTCCAGAAGTTTGTGTCAGAAGACATGATTCAGGCTCTGACAAAAAACACAAATGAGTACAGCTTTCAAAAGAATGGAACATCTATAAACACCAATACAAAGGAAATTGAGAAAGTGATTGGCATGTACCTGAAGATGGGCCTAATACAAATGTCTGGAGTCCATATGTATTGGGAGACAGACACGCGGTACACCCCTGTTTCTGATGTGATGCCACGCAACAGATTCCAATCTCTGTTGACATTATTACATTTTGTAAACAACTTGACAGTGTCGGAGACGGAAAAGAAAGACAAACTCTGGAAACTCAGACCATGGCTTGATTCATTCAGAGAGAAATGCCTGCAGGTGGTACCGGAAGAGCACAACTCCGTGGATGAGATGATGATTCCTTTCAAGGGGAAATTCAGCAGCATTAAGCAATATATGCGAGGCAAGCCACACCCATGGGGGTTCAAAGTGTGGGTAAGAACTGGAATCTCTGGCATGCTCTGTGACCTCGATGTGTACCAAGGCAGTGTCAACGGAATACGAGCCAAATCTGAACTTAGATTGTCAGGTGATGTTGTGATGAAGCTTGCCTCCACGCTTCCAGAAGGTCAGAACTACAAGATCTATGCAGACAACTACTGGGACAAAGCCACCAAAACCTACATTGAAGTTGAGAGGCCTTACATTGTGGGTACCTACAACAAATACATGGGAGGTGTGGATTTGTTGGACTCATTTGCAGCCAAATACAAGTTCCCAATGAAATCCCACCGCTGGTACATCTACATCTTCTGGCACACCATTATCCTTGCTGTGATCAACGCCTGGCTCCTCTACACGCGGGACTGCAAAGCTCTCAAGATGTCCAGGAAAGAGATACTAAACAGGAGACAGTTTCAGGCACAACTAGCATCCTCTCTCATCCTGGTGAGAATGCATTTCTGCTATTTACCGTTTGTAATATTTTTAATATTTCACTGTTTATAATATTTTTGACATGTATCTTAATTGATTCTGTTCTAATCCAATTCAGGTGAACACAACTCTCAACACACCAAAGAGAGGACAACCATCTTCAGGCAATGGGAGCCCAGACACACAGACGGTGACATCAAGGAGCCCTTTGAATGCCCAGAAGAGACCATCCTCAGGTGATGGGAGTCCACCAAACGGGGTCCCAGCCAAGAGGTCATCTGTACACCCCCCACTGGATGTACACAAGGACCTAATCGCACATTTCCCAGTGAAGACGAAGAGAGGACGCTGCAGACACTGCAATAAAGGATACACCAACACGCTATGCAGCAAGTGTAATGTTCGTCTTTGCTTTTCAGAGGAAAAGAACTGTTTTTGGGACCATCATTGCTAATGAACACGGCTGAACACTGGGACATAGACGAAATTCATCAAGGAGCCCTTTGAATGCTCAGAAGAGACCATCCTCAGGTGATGGGCATCCACCAAACGGGGTCCCAGCCAAGAGATCATCTGTACACCCCCCACTGGATGTACGCAAGGACCTAATCGCACATTTCCCAGTGAAGACGAAGAGGAAAAGAAAGAAGAGGAAAAGAACTGTCTTTGGCACTAATATTGCAAATGAACATAGCTGAACACTGGGAGTAACACTGGGAGTACAGTTTTGTAAATACAATTTTATCCTGTTTTTTTTATTAATAAATTACTATTCATAAAAAATATGACTGTTGTGTGATTATTATTCATGATATATACTGTTATGGGGCTAAATAAGCAATCAACCCTGCAAATGAACCCTTAGTTGTTCTGTATATTTGTTCAGACAATGTGAGTACAAATACAGAAATTCTGCTCCCAACTAGGGCCAATGTTGCAATATTACAACATTTCCCTAAAAACTTACTAAAACGTAAAAAATCTGAAAACCCTTTAATTTCTGCATCAGAGGCCTCCTACAACAACATCTGAAAGGTGAAAACAATTTTTGCTCATTTTTTTCTATATTTGGCCTTTACAGGGTTAAGAGAAACACATTTTCTTATTTGTAAGGCTCATCCTTATCTAAACAGCAAAAGTTTGTGTATTTTGCTGTAATATTCTTAGGGAGGATATGCAACAGTAGATTTCCCCTGTGGCCCTTCAGCTCCAGAACAAACTTTAAAACTGCAAAGGGAAGGAGACAAAGCAATTACACAAATATTGACCAATGGTAGAAGTAGCTGTGATAAGTTAATGTCACCGTCAATAAACCACAGGACAGGCTTGAGGAAAATAATTCCACCCAAGCACCTGTTCATATGAGCAGCCTTGGGCTAAAGCTGTTCCCATCCAGCATCCACCATCCGCCCTGAAACATTTCTGTCTTACAGGCCACATGTCATCATCATGTCCCATTGCTGTTCCTCACGTTGGATTCTACTTTATATTGCAGTAGTTACATTTGATCTTGTCTTTGAAGAATAAATATGACTGAATAAAACTCAGACTGTTAAAGGTTTAATGTGTAATATTTATGCTTTACTGAAGCATAATATGACTAGTAAATATCAGCAGAGGTTCCCGAATGGTCATCAGTGAAACAATGTGAACATCTTCGAAGAATGGTCGAATAGTTCCCAGTGAATAGCGAATAGTATTTTTGCTTGAAATGCCCATCCCTAGTAAATTCGGCCTATATATTATCCAGACCAGCCAATTTATGTTCCAAAAATCCACAGGCAACAGGAATAGTGGTAATGTCAGTATCCTAATCACGGCAAGCGTTCATCATATAAATAAATGTGCTAACTTGATAAAACATTATAGAACATTCATTGTTGCTGATTCTGAAACAGTCCAACCGGCGCCTCCATGATGGTCTTGACCTACAGAGGGCGGAGTGTTGTTGCAATGACAGCGCTGAACGATAGGGATCCACCAGAAATTACACATAGACCCTTTAAACATAGTACGCATGTGAATTATTAAATAGCAAATAGATATGTTGTAACCATGGCTGGATTATCCCGTTAAGGGTCCCATGGCAAGCATAATCAGATCAGTTAGGCAAACAATACTAAAAAATGATCAGTGCACAACTATTGAAGGTGACAAAGATAGTATGCAAGTTTGTATGTGAGGGCTAATTTACATTTAAATTACTAGTCCATCTACACATGAACCCGGGCTTTGGGGCCCTTGGTGGCCCGGGGTCCCAGGGCCTGTGCCCTGCATGCCGGGTCGGTAATCCAGGCATGGCTGTAACAGACAGAGACAGGGAGGATGGCTGTGGGCAGGGCACGTAAGTCTGATTACACAGTGTAAATGTGTAAATGTTTTTGGGAGGCCCCTCCTGGTCACATCGGGCTCTAGGAGATCAGACAGGGTTTAGGGGCCTGCCTGTCACTTCTGGGCTGCAGGGATAACAGTAGTGCTGCAACCAGACATGCTGTGGGAAAATACAAGACCAGTGCAAAAAAGCTGGAGATGAGAAATCTACATTTTCACTTACGATTAAAACAGTGTATTTTAATAAAGAAATATAGAATATTCATTGATAAAAAGAGTTACAGAAATGACATAACTGCCTACACGCTAAAAAATATTGTTCCAATTTTCCAATTTTTGTTGTTGTTGTATGGTATGGTTCTGCATAGTTGGTTTTTGAGAATACCAAGTGACAACATGAATGAGACCTTTTCCATTTTTTTCTAATGTATGGTAGTGGTCACTGGATGTGATGTAGGATAAGAAAGGTACATCAAAACATGGTGTTATGAAGGGATTAAGGGTTTAAAACATACTGTGTACATTCACTGCAGCACCTCACTCATCTGAATGCAACACACTGACATGCTAAGCAATTACGCAAACTGGCATGATGGACAAAAGATATAAAAATACATTCTGTATTCATGTTAGTTGCAAAAATTAGGATGATAGGCTGATCTGAAATGGGTTCTCATGCGCAGTGTATTTAGTCATCTAAACATGTGGCTAAGTGAGATCCTACTGTGTGCCATTTTGTACACCTGACAGAATATTTTCTAAGCCTTGAAATGAACCTCTAGAAATATTGAAGGAATTTGCCCCTGAGCTTCTTGGCTAAAAAGACTTGATAGATGCAAAGCCCTCCTTTCCTCTTCCCCACATTCCTTTTAGCTTTGAAACATTCATTCACATGTTGTAATCATGACTCAGCACCTTCCTTGGGCACTGTGACTCGGCAGTTTTAGGACAGATGTCCTTAGTATAATTTGATCCTCCGTAGCAGCATTTTTTCTATCAGTCTTATATTGATGCACTTTCCCTCTCATTACAGTGACTCAAAGTAGCCTATGGTCAATAAATGCCTTTTTGTTCTGTACCTTGGACCTCCTGGGAGACAGCAGAACCAAACAAATAAGAGGCCAGGAGTTGCCAGATTGGCACATAAAAACATGGTGTCCAGTTTCCTTTTGTCTCCAACCCTCTTTCTTTCTTTATTGAAAATCCTCCTGACTCTCACCTGTTGTTCTTACGACACCTGAGACCCCTGCGCTTTGTGTCGCACATTGCATGTCCCATTTTCAGAAGTCACATGACGGACCTATCTCCTTCCCTGCTTGAGCTGCCTGTCTTGTTCAGGTTGGGTCAGCAAGCATAACCTCACCAGGTTTAGAGCACCTGTACTTCCCGTTCCCGTTAATGATCTTGGATTAATGATTTTTGCAGAGCAGCCCTTATTACTATTTCATGGACTGAGGGTTGCAGCCTGAGCTGGTCTCCATTATGGCACATAAACTGCATTTATGTGATATCAGATATATTGGAAAAACAAATTTCCTACTTGGAAATTTCACATTAAGGCTATAGAGTTAGTTATGACACAATAATAACTTTTTACCTTCTCAACATCTTCTCCTCGTTCTTGCGAAGAAACTGGTAGGATTATAGCAAGTACTTTTTAAAAGAAAGAAGCAGCCAAATCCACATCATCCTTTTTAGGACGTCCGTGTTTGTTTATCATTTGTCTTTCAGGTTTGCATGTGAATGCAATGCTGTTTAACAGCCGACTTGTCCTTCACCTGCAGCCCACCTGCAGGTGAAGCACATTGAGTTAAGATGATCATTTGAGAACAAACTAGATAAGTAGTGATAACAATTCAGAAGTTGTGGGCTAAAGTAAACAAAGAATACGGGGGTTGATTTTGGCTTGCACAATTCTGCCAAGTCAAATGAAAAATAGATCTCATTAAGCCTAAAAAGGTTGCCCACAAATATTCTGACTGTACAACCGATTTAATTAAACTCTCACAAGACAGCATTTCACATTCTTTGACTTGCTCACCATAGTTAGATGTTAATATAGTCACAAAAACACAGATCAATGTATCATACATAAATGAAATCACCTTTAGTAGACCATCCTCTGAAAGTAATGGGTTGACTGTAAGATTTATGTGAGTAACACAGTGTCGCCTGCCAAAAGTGCAGTGACACTGATTAGATTATTGACACAAATATATTCCTCAAGGTAGAGAATGATGTAGATAGTACATCCACTTTTCACCTGAAAATCAAACTTAATAAAATGCTCTGTTATGTTCTGATAATAATTGATCAGAGACTCCTCTGTGATACTCTATATTATGTTGTTGCAAGAGGACAGTATTTAAAAGAAATCTATGAGTATAGGCAAAAACTCAGACTCCCTTCCACGGTGTGTGTATGTGTGTGTGTGTGTGTGTGTGTTTTCATAGATGGGGCCTACTCCTCTGGAAAAACTCTCACAGCTCTCTTCTGCCTGCGGTTTTAGCTATTGAAGCTGTCCTTTCTCACAGAGCAGAGCGCACCATTTCACAGAAACACAGCGATTCGTCCAGCCACTCACACAGTCAGAGGGAACAAAGAACAAGCTTGAGATAACAAACCCAGCGCTGAGAGGACAGCTTCCTACCAGTCTGGATCCTGGTCCTGTGGGCATTCCTTGGTGTTAAAGGTGCCTTTCCCACAAATTTCCACCAATGGGACCGTGTTTAATAAGGGCTTGGATTGTTGGTTGAGTGTAAGCTAACCTCGGGCTCTCTGGGACCCCTACACACAGTTTTTAATCTGTTAGACCATAGCCCCCAGTTATCTAGACAATGAGAGTCTGTCTTTTTTTACTGATTGACAAACACACACCTTGCCAAAGACCACAGGTGGAAAGATGGGAAAGCTGCTTTTGGAGGAATGTGTGAGCCTCTCTTTGACTGTTTCCATCTCTCCCTGTCATTCTCTCTTCACTCTTTTCTTTTTTTTTTTTACCTCCACTCAAATCTCGCTGCATCAGGGAGGGTGGAGTGAAGGAAGGCAGGCACACACACACACACACACACACACACACAACACACACACACACTTTGCAGTTGGAAGGATGCAAAGGCAACCCCACCTCTCGATCATAATTGTTCTCTGCTTCTTTCAAACATACCAGATGTTAGATCAATGTTATTGCTATGCTTATGGTTTTATGTTCATTTCCCTTTGATGTTATAGCTACAACAGTATTGGCATTCTATGTTGAATTGGTACTCGTGAGGAGAGCAAATAAACACACAGGGGGAGGCCACATCAAAGTCCAGTGGCAGCCTCCACAGCTGTAGAGGCAAAGCCTCTAACTCTGTTCTAAAGAAGTATTAAACTGGGCAGAGTCCAATTAAGTACAACTATCAAAAGAGATTAGTATGGAAAGAGATTAGTGCCAGCAGAGATTGTATTGGAATTGCATACATTTTGTCACGCTCATATTCAACAAACAAAGGCTTTGTAAGGCACAATTTGAAATTGAATGAAATAGCTTGAGATTTAATGTGATCCTGCTAACAGAGAAACAAACAAACAAACAAACGGCACCGAAAACATAACAACCTTGGCAGAGGTAATAAGACTCAGTATTTGGCTGAGGAAATGATAGGTACAGTTCAGTCAGCCACATATGGCTCGTGGTTAGCCAACAGCAGCCTTGTAGGAGGTAACTTCCTTTCATGTCGTAACTTGGGGGAAGTAAAAAAAAAAACCCTTATCCACAGATGTGTGATCTGAATTTGAAACTATAGCCAAAAGTTAAATACTGTAATAATCACCTTAAATTCCAAGCCATTACATTCAATCTCAAATTGTGCCGTGCAAATTACATTTTTGAAATAATTTATTCAACAAATTGTTGTTTTTGTTTTTTTGTTTAAATTCAACAGTTCAGTCTGAGCATGACAAATTCAAATGTATGTAATTCAGTCTCTGCTGGCACTAATCTCTTTCCACAGGGGCAGGCGCTCAAAGACACAAGTGAAAATAAGTTAGCTTTCTATAATCAGTACAAAACACAATGAACAGTCTAAAAATCATCCTTGCGCTGTAGGCCTTTATACATGAGTAGAGAGTTTTTTTCTTGGCATTAAATCTTTATTCACAATAACACTTATAAAACAATGACACATTCAAATACAATGTTTAAGTGCAGTAAGAGAGACAAAAACAATATACAAATAGGAAAATAGAAATGATAGGTACAGAGAAAACTAGTAGATAACTGGTATAATCTCAAGTTACATGTGTAGGCCAGCTCTGGTGTAGGCCAGCTCTGGTGTAGGCACTACACATCTCCGCCCCTTTCTGTGATGTCAGGCTGGGGTTGCCTTTACCTCACCCGAGGAGCTCGGAGAGATTAGTCTCTTACACACACCGAGGGCGCGGCGGAGCATCGTGCGTAGCTGTGCACAGGGACTTTGGGTCACAATCCGAGAATAGGCTATTTAGAAGTTACTCCTGCCTTAATAACCAAATTACAGAGGTTCTCCCAAGGCAAGTCTTTTGTTTGTAGGGTAGGTAGGACAACTTTCAGGGCGCACAATGGCTGAGAAGATAGACATGGAGGGGAAGACATCCAACGGCGAGGCGCACCTCGACGAGCCGGTGGCCAACGGATTCAACAGCTGCAAGAAGAGCAGCCCCGAGCCGCTGGGCCAGCGGGTGAAGAGGATAGTGATGGCCAACCTGCTGGTGATCCTCACCGTGGCCGGGGTCATCATCGGTGTTTTTATTGGACTTGGTGTGCGCAATATGGAGCTGAGCAGGACCCAGATTATCTACATCGGCTTCCCCGGCGAGCTGCTCATCCGGCTGCTGAAGATGATCATCATCCCCCTGGTTGTGTGCAGTCTGGTGTCCGGAGCGGCCAGCATCGACCCCAAAGCCCTGGGCAAGCTGGGCGGCTGGGCTATGCTCTTCTTCCTGGTCACCACCTTGATCGCCTCGGCCATCGGGATTGTGATGGCTTTCATCATAAACCCGGGCTCGGTCACCGGCACGAAGCCCAAAGTGGCAGGCTTGGATGACGACTTGCCCCAGCCGAAAGACGTGATCGACTCCTTCTTAGATTTGATCAGGTGAGTCAATTAGATAGTGACCTAAACCATTCTAAAAGAAGTCACCTACCAGCGCGTGCTTTTTGCCCCATGACCCCCCACCATCTTCACCGCAATAATGATAGTGACATGCTGAGTTCTACATGTGGCAGAACCCCCCCCCCCCCCCCCCCCCCACACACACACACACACTAGAACATTAATGTCAATGATTTCAAGTGCAGCTCTCTATATGTAAAGTACTATAATTCCTCATTGCCTTCCCGCAGGCTCGCGCTGGCCTAAAACAAGAAGGAGTGTCAATCTTGCAGGATTTGGCAACAAACATGCCAGGTTTCAATTAAAGACACAGGACCCTCTGACCTGCCTGGTCAGTCAGATAATTTGCCTTCCAGACCCCCCAAAATGTCAGTCTTATGTCAAGGGGAAAATAAGTCAAAGTACTAACGAGGCGACACATTTCGCTGTGTGGTTAATTCCTGAGTTGGTCTACCGGCTGGTTGCTGTAAGGAGTAGAAGCAGTTGCATCAGCCCGCCCATGTGTTCACTTGTAGGGTTAATTCCCCGCGGCGGAGTCACGGCCCGCTTAAACGGGAAGATCACATCTATCTTATTCTTCAAATTGCATACCCATGAATCAGTTAAATCTAATTTCGTTAATTTTTCACATTTCTCTTTACAATACACGCATGTGGTGCTGAAACAGGCACGTGTAAGAAACATCCGCAAGAGTTGGGCGGGTGTGATTACTGGAACATACAGTCCTGTGAACTTCCTCGGACAGCCCCCTTAAAATAAAAAAAAAAAGGCCCTTTCTTGCCTCTCAATGTTTTTGCTAACAGAGGCGATGAGGAAAAAATCCAGCACATTGCGTTTTTTTCTTTACAGTGATTTTAGTGGGTTGTATGGGGGTTGAATGAACACATAGGCTATTATGTTTGTCTGGTAAAAGCATAACTATTTACTACTGTTGCATGTTTTTTGGGCTACAGTCAGCTTCGGCTACCCAAACTCGCCATGATACTACATATTTTCTGAACTTCAACTATAAAGGGAAGCACATCCAGTGCCACAAGCTTATTGACTCATTGACTGAACAAATGAGCTGTCAAAATCCTCCTCTGACACATCATCACACATTTCATTAACAAATCTCACAGGTTCCATGAGAAGGGAAACCAGATACATTTGTTTCTCTCACTTCACCCCTTCATACCCAAATCATCCTCTGCCCCAGATAAGCGAGGCTATTCAATAATTAGCTTAATAGGAGGTGAAGTGTATTGAATCGAAACCTTGTGTAATTAATTGGCCACACACTGACACAATTTCAGTGGCAATGAAAACCTTTTCTGTTGCCATGGTCTGAGTTGTAGGAGCCAGGGATGTTTTCCCTCGATAAGATTAGAAAGTGGACTAGATTTAGTGGGGTTAACAGAGTGGCCTTTGTTGAAGTGTGCTGAGAGTCTCTGATTTACTCCATACCGCATCCATGCTTAGCTCATTTGGTGTCTTCAAAAAGTGCCTCTGGACAAGCAGTTTTACAAGTCCGCTTGGGTCTGTTTTTAACTTTTTGGGAGGGGTTAACAGGTGTGTTCCTGGTTGTCTTGTAGGAATGTTTGCCAGAAGCACACAGAGCAACGAACTCTTTTCCACTAGCCTGCAATCCACTCAACCCTGCTGCGTTGGCCTCCGCAATTTTGTCTGGTTTAGCTTAAACATTCTTCTGAGTGCTCAGTGCTATTTTCCATGAATTGTGGGATTGTGTAATTTTCAAGTCATAATGTTCAAACCTCCCTCTTCCTAAACCAACGTGACCCAATCCTGGCAACTCGTACTAAAAACATTTCAAACTGCTCAGAGACCGATTGGACATGCAGAGGTAATGGGGCAAAATGTATCCATTCACAGGTTAATATTTTTACCCCATTGCCATCAGCAGCTTTTACATATCTACAAGTTGCAACACATTGGTCTGGGCTATAAAACTGAATGGGTAAGAAGCATCTGGTTCTGTTCATGCTTAATGCTTGGAATGAAAAGTAGCTTTATAAAGACCCTAATCAAAGACCATTTACTTCTAGACTCAGTCTGTTTTGGGAAGGCCTTAAGATCATGATCTCACTGCATTTGGCTAGACTGACTCCTTTTTAAAGCTAATGAGGAAAATAATTTTGGTCCCGTGCAGGACACATGTCCCCACCACCAGGCCCACACACACACACACACACACACCCACACACACACACACACATCCTTCTAATAGGGCAGCAGGCATGACTCGTGTGTCTCATTAGAGCGAGCCCTCTGTCGGTGTCCTGGTTAGTTTTGACAACAAAGACTGTGAGGGAGTTTGACTGAAGGGCTGTTCATCAAAGCGGAAAGATGGCCTGTTCTTCATGCAGACACACTCCACACACTCCATTTTTCTTTTCATCTGTCTTTGTCTAACACACACAGACACAGACACACACACACACAGCAAAACAAAAAACACAACCCAGCTCAACACATGCAGTTGTAGACATGTGGGAAATAAATATACTCATGCCTTAACATGTCGGCAGATTTTACCTGCAGTGTTGTGACGTGAGTGCGTCAGTTGATGAGCCAAAGAGAGGCATGGAACAATGTTTTCCTTTAACCTGGGTCCAAGCATGCCATTGGAGCCACTCCCCCACATCCTTGTTGACGTTTCTTATCTCCTGCCTTTGTTTTTTTTCCACTTCGAACCATACTCTGTCTACAGTCACAGGTGTTTGCCTGGTGTTTGCAGGTGTGAGCCTGTGTATTTACTGCCAAATCCTAATGGAAATGGTGCCATGCTCTACCCATTGAGCTTTTCCCGTGGATAACTGGCCAAACGTAGATGATATTTCCAGGGCAGCTACAATGAAATTTGATAGTATAAAAAATTCAGCTATTCATTAAAAAAAAACAGTAAACATCAGGTTTTGGTGTCAGCCCCTCAGAATTGGAGAACAAGGACTTCTTTCTAGACTCACAACATTTAACAATCATACATCTAACGGTCTAAGAGTATAGAGGGTGGATGTTTTATCCTATGGCATTTTTAGAATGCCTCGTCCGTGACGTTGGCAACGTCACATAGCTACCTACGCCTGGCAGGTAACTAAACACTAATTGAGGAAGAAGTAAAGTATTTTAGTAGGTGTGTTGCATCAGCCAAGCCCATAACTCTCCCCAGCTCCTCTCCCATTCCATTGTGCCCAGGTTTTATCTCCTTATCATTCTGTCTGGATCCCTTCCAAAACCAGCTGACATGGTTACAGACTGTTAATAGAAAAGGAGTAAATTCCAGTCACGCACCTTCAATTGTTCTTGAGTGTGAAACTAAGCATTTAGTGCATTGCAGTGGATCTGTTGTACTGACGTCTTGTCCCCAGATCCGGTATGACCTGCGTAATATGTGGTGTAACAAGACACCAGGAAGGCGTCAGAGTAGTTTGCTTGCCTTGAAAGCTCAAATAGTCACCAGCCATACGGAACACTCCCACTTAAAATCTTGTGACAATGACACGTGTGGTTTGTTGTCATGCTAGTCTATTCATGTAGGTGACACAATGTCTATGTGTTATTCTATTGCCCAACCAATCTTGAAATAGAATGCTTAACATACAGTATATTTAGCCTACTGTACACATTCCATAGAGGCACACTATGGGCAAGGCTAGGCCGTCAACAAACGAATCTTAGCTGGGTTCAGCTGTGAAAGGGAACATACCAAATTTGGGTGTGTTGTGGTGATGGTTGACAGAAAAAACATAGATTATCAAAGAAGATTATGTTTATGTGCTTAAAGAGAAAGAGACCAGGAGAAAGTGAAGACAACACTGGCGTATTTGGATATTGTCTTTGTCAGTGGTGGTATGCTATCACTGAATGAGTTTTTTATTTTTTTTATTTAGATATTATGGCTGTGCCAGGCATCAAGTTGTAATTAAACAGTGTATCAGGAAACGGAAGGGGTGAGGACATAGAGGGAGAGGTTTGTTCAGGATTCAGTTCTTTGCCAAACATCCAGGCCTGACCCAAGTGTTAAGGCCAGCTATTCTTAAAACATGGGCCAGGACACAATATGGATCGCAGGCCTTTGTCTTGTAGGATCACACATTGCAAGAGTATGTTTTAATGAGATGAGGATGAGACTAAATTGACTGGACTGAAAAGGTTTAAAAACCATTGCTTTAGGTTAAAGTCATATCAGGCAGTTAAAAAAAGTGATCTCTACTAATACATTTGAAAATATAAATATAATGGCACAGGTCTACCCCTGACTAAAAAGCCTGAAAGCCTTTTTTCACATGATGTTTAATCCTGATGCACTGTGGTTTCCAAAGTGAGAGATACTTGGAGTGAATAAACAAATCAATGAATGAATGGATAAGGAGCTCCAGAAGTTAATCCCTCATTAGTCTAAATCCATTACAGAGAGCTGGGCTACATGGGGTTCATAGAGTTCTTGGGAGATTTGATGTGAGGCTGGACCTATGTACCCATGTGTATGTGTGTGTATGTGCATGTTTGCATGCTTGTGCGTGCTTGCTAGTGAACATTGAACAGCGCAACAGCAATTTAGTGAGTATGGTAATCCAAGCCAGCAGCATCGGGGGCATAGAAAGACCAAAAGGGGATTAATAGTGAAATTCTCTCAGCTATTTCCACATGATCGACCTCGTGGTTCTGTCCTCGTGAACCACCCACTGGTGATAAAGAAGAATAGATGTACTAGTAGAAATGGCAGTAGAAGTATTATTGAAAATGCAAAGTAAAAAGTAGGACTATGATACAGAGTTAGTTTGTAGCTGATTTACACTTTCCTACATCATGTCCAAACAATCCAAACTTCGTCAAAACCAAAAGGAGCCAACTTCTGTTATTACAAAGCCATTGTCTTTTAACAATGTCACTTTGCTCTCTGTGTTCATGCAAGTGTTCAGCGTTGCTCTGTGCGGTTACATGGAGAAAGGAAGAACAAAACAAAGCCCTGAAATAAACACTTGCTATCATGTTCTTCAGCACCCAAATATGTGGACTCTCACCCTCTTTTCTCACCTGTATCTTTTTCATCTGGATTCCTAAGTCAGTTGTGAACAGAAATTAAATACGTTTTTTTTCTCTCCACAGAAACATCTTTCCCTCCAACCTGGTGTCTGCTGCCTTCCAATCAGTCAGTATCCCATCCTGATTCTACAATTTTATTTGATTATGACATCATTTTATTAAACAAATATTTAGATGATATTATAAATATTTACTGATTTGGCTACACTGATCATACTATCTTTCTCTCCGGTGTAGTATGCAACCAGCTACAAGCTGGTTACCAGGAATGTCACAAATGGAACCCCAAGCATCACAGTGGAGAAGGTGAGCAGAGTGAAGGGCCGGGGTCACATTGCACACATAAAGTGGGACATAAATAGGCCGCATAACATGAGGTGCCACATTGTTTTTAATGCATGTCTGTGTGTGTCTAGGTGCCCATTGGTACAGACCAGGATGGTATGAATATTCTGGGCCTGGTGGTGTTTGCCATCGTGTTTGGTGTGGCTTTGAGGAAGCTGGGAGAGGAAGGAGAGATCCTTATCAAGTTCTTCAATTCCTTCAACGAGGCCACCATGGTGCTGGTCTCCTGGATCATGTGGTAAGGGTCTTAGAATAAGGAACACAATGAAAAATGTTGGGAAACGAGTTGAGGATGTTCAGTGAGCATGAGGGGCTTATGCTTTGTGCTACATTCCTTCGCAGTTTGTGACACTATCGATTTAAAGTTCCCATAAAATGAACTCCCATTACCAATACTCACTTTTTTCTCTCTCCTGTTCTCTCCGTCCCTCTACAGGTACGCTCCTCTGGGTATCATGTTCCTGGTAGCTGGCAAGATTGTTGAGATGGAGGATGTTGGCACACTGTTTGCCAGCCTGGGGAAATACATAGCATGCTGTGTGATTGGACATGCCATCCATGGCCTCCTAGTGTTGCCAGCCATCTACTTCATCATCACTAGGAAGAACCCCTTCACCTTCCTGTGGGGGATATTCACTGCCCTGGCAACTGCCTTCGGAACCTGCTCCAGGTAACGCAAACGCACTACTCCTTATTTCTCACGCACACTTTTTTTCTGTCATTCCCTTTCATACGCTCATAACCCCTTTCCTTGTTTCTTCAACCCACAGCTCTGCCACCCTGCCCCTGATGATGAAGTGTGTGGAGGAGAATAACGGCGTGTCCAAGCACATCAGCCGCTTCATCCTGCCCATCGGAGCTACGGTCAACATGGACGGAGCTGCTCTCTTCCAGTGTGTGGCCGCTGTTTTCATCGCCCAGCTCAACGACATCTCTCTCAACTTCATCCAGGTCTTCACCATCCTGTAAGGCCTATAGATTATCGCTCTGTGCTCATGTATCCACACATACTTTGTCTCTAAGCTCTCTCTTAAAATAAAACTGAAACACATCTTCAGTCTCACAATTGGACACAATACTCAGACTCACAACTGAATTCAGTTGTAACTTGCTTATCAACTGGTTCAATACATTTATACTCTCACTTTTTGTGCATTTGCACATTTACTACAATACATACAGGTTCCTCAGTGATTTTTTTGACTTTGCAAATGCCATGTATTCCTTAATCTGTTCTGTCAGTGTCTAACTGTGTCCTCGTCTCTCCAATTCTGTTAGCGTGACAGCCACAGCATCCAGTGTGGGAGCAGCAGGTATACCTGCAGGTGGTGTGCTGACTCTAGCTATTATCCTGGAGGCAGTAGGATTGCCCACCAATGACATCTCTCTCATCCTGGCGGTCGACTGGCTTGTGTGAGTACACAACCTTTTATATTTTACGTGGACCCCAGAGCAGCTTTGGTGCTTTTGCAACACCTAATGGACAGCCAATCCCATGCTCCCTGACACATGTACTTCTCCATTTCTGTCCATTTTTATGCATAGATGTGTTGGGCAGTTTGTCACATGCCACATGACCTCAAAATAAATGTCATCTCCTCTGTCTTTCCTTAGTGACCGTACCTGCACAGTGCTGAATGTGGAGGGCGATGCCTTCGGAGCCGGGCTCTTGCAGTACTTTGTGGACCGCACATCCAAACCAGAGGAAGGGGCAGAGCTGAGCGAGGTCAAGCTGGAGGAAGACCCGACTGCTGCCGCGCCCGAACACTCGCCGCTCATCGGGAAACGAGGTGGGAAGGGTGATGCAGAAAGCGCCGCCACGCCCCGGTCTGAAAAAGAGTCCGTGATGTAAGCAAGACGCTGGCATCATCAATGACCCCCTCGCTTGTTTGACCCCGCCGGTTTGAAACCTGAAGCCCCTGTCCCCTTTCCCTGCATCCCGCCCTGAAGAAAAGTGAGTGGAGAGAGGCCCAGACGGACTACCACTCAAAGACGAGCCCTCTCTCCTCTCAACATGCAACTTTTCTGGGAGGGGGAAGATAAAAGGTAGAGGGTGAAATTAGAATTAGAATTGTGCACATAGACTTTTCATGCTTTTTTTTTTTGTTTTTTTTTGTTTTTGAGGGACAGCATTTCAGAGCCCTCGTTTGGAATCATTTACCTCTAAATGTTTCTTTCATTATTTCCTTGTTTCAGCATCTTGTCATTCAGAAGAATAGAACCTTTTCTGTGTGTCAAACTTTTCTTTTTCAGTTGCGCCACGCCAATGTTTCTCTTACGTGCATTGCTTCTCTCATAGTGGGAAATGGTGACGAAAATGTTCACAAGATTATATTTATACTATTCAACACACCAAATGAAATTGCATCCTCTGTATTGTCCAAAAGCTGAATGAAGGACCTTTTTCTCAAGGACTCTAAATATAACTCCACACACGCACACACACACACACACACACACACACACACACACACACGCAAACGGATTGACCTCCAAGCACTTCTGCCTCTCCAAATGGACCTCAGTGCTATGGCAGGCTGCGTAACCTCAGGTTTAACTGTTGCTTAAAGACTGTCCTTCAACTTCTCCTCAACCTTCTGAGACCAAAACTGACACAGCAAAAAGGAACTAGATCATTTAACTCCTAACGAAACCCATTGAAGGTTCTAGGGAGATTTAGCCCAATATTTACCCAAAGTCGTTGCTGTATGGAGGTCCCAGCGTCTTAGCAAAGCACAAGTGGGTTTAAAGTCGAGAAGGAAAATTTGTTTTGATTTGGAAAAAAAGTGTTGTGTGTCTACATGATGTGGTGTGTAAGGAATAATATTCCTTCCACTGTAAGGCTATTTCTACATTGTTAAGTGGCAGCAGTGGACTGTGCATACATGTTTTGACTGTTAAGGCCTAAACACCTGGAGGATACAGGTGTCACAACCTAAGACATAAATATTTATGTTTTGGCTATGATAAATAGTCACAACGCAATTTCTTTTTTTGGGCTATACGCCGCCATGTAGGTTATTTTTATTTTCTTGCCTCTAATTTTTAATTATTTTATATGTTGTATTTATTTCTGTAATCAAACAGCCCAAAGCAGATTTTAGCCAATGGTTTGATCATCACTGCACTGAGTGTAGTGAGGTCAGTTTTCTTGTTTTAGTAACTCCAAATTGGCATCTTACTAAAATGTTTTTTTTTTTATTGTTTTTTAATTTTTTTTTTTTTTTTTTTGCCAGCTATCATGTTGTAATCATTGGTTGGTGAGAGCTTTTTATTCTGTTGACTTTTTCTTGGTCTTATTTTCAGTTTGTGTATGAGAGAGTCTAGACTGTGTGTGTACCATGTGGTTCTGTTCAGTGATTTCTCTTGCAGTTTGTTAAATCGGTGGGCAACTCGGGAGAATGTGTGTCGTAGCTGTGATGGTATGTGATGGATAGTGTTGGTAGAAACCTAGAGAGAGATATTTTCACATGCAACATATACTACCAGTCAAAAGTTTGGACGCACCGCATTTTAGAGTATAGTGAAGACATCAAAACCATGAAATAACACAAATGGAATTATGCAGTGACCAAAAAAGTGTTAAACAAATTCATACATAGGCATTAACTTCACTATTTATATTTGTCTAAGAAACACATTTCAAGCATTTAAGCATAATCCTTTAGATCAAAATGGCTTTAAGATAATGAAAAACATAGTACATTCAATCAGGTGTGTCCAAACATTTGCCTGGTAGTGTAGATTCAAGTAACACTTCAGTAACATTAAAGTTGCACTATTAAATGTTTATTTGATGTTATCGTTTCCACCCTTATCATCTTTGTTAACTGTTCAAAGGTACACCAACTGACTGGGGCATATGCTTTTTACACACTACAGAATGTATCAGGAAAAAAAAAAAGGGTTACAATGAACTTTGTCTTTTATCAGCTTTACATTTTGTTGCTTTTTAAAGATATTTGCTCTGTCAGTAATTGCAGGTTTGAGGTCTCTTACAATTTCTGTCATTACTACATCCTCATACATGAGTGTAAAATGATAAGCCTTGCCTCACAATAGCTACTATTATGCAATTTCCACCCTGTTAAGCAGTTTTTTGTATTTGTTGGTGCAAGGCTGTTAAGATGGTTATCATTCCATAGGAGTCTCAGATGGTTCACCGTGTGTGTGTGTGTGTGTGTGTCTGGTTGGAGCGTGGTGTTGGTGTCGAGTGTAAGAGCATGGCTGCAGTGAATGACTTGATCACAGAGGTACTAGGCTACATGTGTTACAAAGAACTTGTTGGTTACAATCTGAATGTACTCTCTTTTAAACAATAAATGCTTTTTTTTTTATTTGGATGCGCCCCTTGGCTGTTTATTACAACTTTCCCTCCACTGGGTGTTTTCATACATTGCACATGCGCAGCACGAGTCATGTAAACCAGTTGTGAATGAATGAGCTCCCTATAGCTACACATTCTTGGTTACACCCAGTCCACTCCAGATGACATTCTTTGATAACATACTGGAGGGCAGGAATCTTTAAACAGGGTTCCCATGGGCCTTGCAAATCCTTGAAAGTTTGTGGATTTGAAAAATATAAAATAAGGCCTTGAAAGTTATGGGGAAAAAATGGATGGCCTTTCAAGTACTTGAAGTAAAACGTAGCACCCAAATTCATCATTATGCCTCATGTTTCTCCATTCGAGGATGAACACTTCACATCCTGAGGAAAATCCTGTGATATGGATTTGAATTGATTTCACCAGGATTTCTTGAGCTTACAAGCTCACTAGTAAAATATGAGGCCTCTATAGTGTCTAATTTTGACCAATGTCATGTTGTACCCCAAAACATGCCAGTTTTGAGTCCTTGGTTTTCACCAAACAAGTCACTGAAAAGTCATTGAATTTGATGTACAAGTGAGTGTAAGAACCACTGATCTATAGTATACTTTGTTGAGTATACCTATGAATAGGAAATTCATTGACTTTCATCACAAGACTAGTCTCTGGGAAACACGTGAGCTACATTCCTGTGATGTAACATTCCTGTTTCTCCTGTCATAAAATGTTCCACGTCCAAGGCTCCTGCCATATGGCTGAATAACTCACCCATTCCTTGTTCCCTTGACAGTGGGGACAACATAGCATACCAAAATCCACAGAATATTTAAGTGTCTTCTGCCACCTAGTGTCCAAAAAGTATTGCAACTTGTATTGCATGTCTAGTCACTATGAATTTTCCAACAGTCCTAAAAGCAAATGTCCTATCATAAAATCCAAAAAATAAGAGACATGGCACTGTTACAACTCCTTTATTTTCCCAGTTTATGAAATGGAGCAACACCTTGACACATCATACACAAGTAATAACACTATAGGAAAATATGTGGTTCCCCAGAAGTGCTGGTGTTGTGTTTTATGTGTAATGTCTCCTTCAAGACATTTTCTTTAAATATTCCACCAAATTAAGAAATTTACATTTCAGTCAATACAGAACACATGCTCAGTAGTAACACATCATACATAATCGAGCAATGGGTTGATTTTTAATGGTATGTTTTCAACATAATACTAACACCTCATCCTCTCTAATTACCAACAATGCCAGATATTGATGTAGTATGTTTGTGTACTACAGCTGCCAGGTACCAAACGGCATCCATGTACAGTAACATTCATACATGAATTGTGCAAATCTGAAAATAGAAAGTGAATCAGTGCAAAACAATGCAACACACTCATAATAATACTTCATAAAACATCTTTTAAGCAAAACCACTCATTTAACATAGATAACTATTGTACAATACCTTAGATATTGCTTCAGATAATGTACATTGCAGCTTTCAATGAGATGCACATATCATTTTAGATTATTTGCAGTCAGTGTTTATCACCTTTACAGCAGTCTAAATCTTTACACTGTACAACACATTAGGTCTTTACACCATCTGGTACCATGTCGATTTCACACAAGAAATGTAGTCGTTATTTTGGCACCATATTAGATCCCTGGCCATTTCTTTTGGGCTGGTGTCCAAGAGATTGGGTCGAGGCTGGATTTGCTGTATTGTTAGGCAAACAAATACAGCACAACGTAAAAGGGCCAGTGAGTCTCTTGTCATCCTCTCTCATAACTTGCTTCTGTCCAGCCTCTTCTTGGCAGGGTTGGGGTACTGGGGGTTCTCGATCACCCCCTCCCCGAACTTCAGCTCCAAGAAGGCGCGGTGGTTGTTGGGGCCGTAGGCAGTGATGCCGGCAAAGGGCATGGGCACCAGCGGCTGAAGGAAGTGCTCCGGGAACTCCACGTCTTGTTTGTGCTCCGTCCATGTGTCTTTGGTCATGACGCCGTTCCGCGGATAGAACGGCCACAGATCCACATGGAGGTGGTTGGCCTCGCTGTACTGGACCCGGTAGAAATCCCCCTCCACCGCCCGCTCCCACACGTAGCCGTTAGCATCCACCAGAGAGCCCGAGTCCAGGTTCTTCAGGTGATCGCAGTTGGGTACGTCCTCCAGGTAGATGCCCAGGTCCACATCATAGTCCCACGGGATGATGTCTTGATGGCGGGCGGCGCCCAACAGAGTCCCTCCCTCCAGCCAGTAGCGCACACCGGAGCTCTCCAGGATGTTGATGACGTACTTGGTGGTCTCCCGGAGCGCCCGCAGACAGCAGGGTGGGGTCCAGCGCTCCAGGTAGAGGTAGTCCGGGGTGTCATCTCGCACGGTGCCGAAGCAGCGAGATGTCTCCTTACTGCAGCCGTGCCACTGCTCCTTCCCGTCGGGCAGCCGAAGACGCTTAAGCCCAAAGCTCCTCATGAGCCTCCCCGTGGCCTCCTTCAGTCGAGTGTCGGCCTTCCACTGGTTGTGAGCGGAGCTGAAGAGGGGTCGGTGGTTCGCGGAGAAGCAGGGGCTCTCCAGCAGCTTGACCTTCCAGCTTCTCAGGGAGGTCTGGATGAAGAGCGAGGAGAAGAGGGGCCGCCCCAGAGGCACCGACAGGTTAAAGAGGTCCTCGGTGCGGATGAGGACCACCGCGTCTCCCTGTAAAGCCGTACACACACTCCCGCTGCTCCCAGATGCCGCCGGCGAGTAGGTGGCCGTCCACTCTCTCAGGCTGACCCGCAGGTGGAGGCACTGCACGGCGGATCGGGCCAGCACCGGCGCAGCCACCAGCCTCACGGGGCCCCCGCCCTCACCTTCCAGCTCCCTGATCAGCCTCTCCACAGCCCGGCCCTGCTCCAACTCCACTCCGTCAGGCACCAGCAGCACGAATTCCGTCTGGACGTGGAACTCCGGCCTGTGAGCTTGGGGCGGCTGGTCGGGGCTGGGAGAGAGCACCAGAAGCCGAGCCCCCTCGGGGAGCGCCAGGGGAGGGTAGGGCGAGGTGTCCGCCACAGCCAGGAAGGGAAGCTCAGGCCTCTGGCGAAGGAAGGAGGTAGCCACGTCCCCGACGTAATTCTCAAAGTTTTCAAACTCCCGAAGGAGCACGGTCACGCGGGGTCCACGACCGTTTCCCTCAACCCCGACCCCTCCAGGCCCAGCCAGCCCGCCGCCGGGCCCCACGAGGCCCCCTAAGCCTCCCCCGAGACTGGAGGCCGGTAGGGCAGCCCTCCTGGTGCCCCTGCCAAGGTCTCTCCGCTTCTCCATCATCTGCTGCTGGGCCCGGGACACATAATAGAGAATGAGGAGGTTGAGGATAATGGCTCCGGTTAACAGGCCCTGGCAAAAACTGACACGCATGGCCCCTGGTGTTTACGTCCCACTTTGTCTCAGGAGTAGAATGGCAAGAGGAACGCTCTCTGAGCGCTATGGTTCGACTTCAGAAAGCCGGTGGTTCTTAGGTCCCCATGAGTGTAGTACTGGAGAGGTGAGTCTCTCTGCTGAGGGTTCAAGACAAGCTGTAGAAGACAGGGAAAAAACAACATGAACACAATGAAATAATTCCAGTAATGTAGTAACTGTATTTTGTTTTTGATCACAGACTGATCTGTGCAGACAAAGATATGCAGATGCTTTGACTGTGACAAATGGCAAGAGGAGATTGGGACTACAGTGTTGATATACAATTTAAGAAATTGTCTGGATTACCCTAATTTGGCCATGGCCAGTAGATGGTATCCACTGACTTTAAATTCCATTCAAAAGCCTAAAGAAAAAAATATTATGTTAACCTTAACTGTGAAGCTTCACTTCTTGTGGCAGGCTACCGGTGTCTAAATGTGTGGGCCTATACAATAGTCTAAACCTGCATATGACATGTAGCCATCTGGTAGCTGCATTACAAATCAATAAAAACGGGCTGGTAAAATGCATGGCCATAACTCACCTTAGTTTTGTTTTATTTTTGTTTCTTTACAAGATACCGAGTCGCCAACCCCAACCCATCGCATCGTGCACAACGTTATCAAAAGTAATCTATGTATTTCTGTTTTCATGATAATCTAAAGAGCTGCTCCATCTCAGCCAGCTCTGGTTACAGAGGAGCAGTCCTGGCTAAGTGGCTAAATCGGGAGCAGAAAACACTGACATGAATCTGTTTTCTTAATACTTGGGCGGATGTGCATTAAATCGGCTCTCCTAAATTCCGAGAAAGAAATCGCAAATTTCATGGCATGCACAACGCATCGTAGCATTTCCTTTTCCATAGATGTGTAGTTTAACGCAGGCTCACCAGCACGGATTTACCATTGTCAAGATAGCCGAAGAATGATCTAGACTTCCAGTCTGGGATTTTCAGAATAAAAGTCTCCATAACAAGCGATTGGATAGGAAGGATTACATTCACTCAGGAGGATATGTATTCCTATTGTTCACATATTTGGAGACTGAAACACAAAAAACATCCTACTTCAGTGAACTTATACTTTCAGTTATTCTATCAATGTCAAACTTAGAAAAAAATCAACATGTTTGAAAATTTGCATTATCATTGTTATGATTATGATTATGATTATTAGCCTACTAGTAGTAGTTGTTGTGGTTGTGGTGGTATTATTTATAACAGTTGCAAATGATGCCCTGGGTTTTATATCTTGATTAGGAAAGCACATACCAGACAAGCCAGAAATGCTGTGACTGTTATAAATGTCAATGTGGAAACATCTAGAATGATGCTACGGTTTTGTCAACAGGGATAAATCCTATCCATCTAAATTTGAAAAAAGAAATGCAAAATCCCTCATGTTCACCCGCCCACACATACAAGCACCAAATGCTATCAAAGATATTTAATCAGCACAGATGTCCATTTATTGGTGGGGTTGGAAATGTTACATTACTAATTTAACCCTTTATAGATTATTGATTACCTGGTAATTGCAATCAGTAATGTGATCTACTGGACTACTTAATGCAACATAATTAGACTACTTTCAAATACTTTTATGTGACCTAGCCAGCAAAATCCAGAGAATATACAGTTATACAGTTACACAAAAGTATATATTAGATAGATTTATAACAAACAAATAAATTAACTAGGCTATGATAATGCTTGTTTGGTTGTGAACTTTACAGTCTCACTATCTAAATGTCTTCTCCCATTCCACCATATTTCTTATTAATCCAACAAGTAATCACCTAATTTTCAAAAGCTTATTAAACCTGATTATTGTGTTTTTCACAGTGACTATACCCGATTACAGTTGCCATTTTACCTTTTATATATTAAGATGGCTGCAGCTCAGTTACATATAAACCATCAATCCTTGATTCTGTTTATTGTACTTGTTAGGTGAATATAGACAAATTAAATATAATTATATTTTACTATTTCATTTTTATTGGGATATGTTTATCATAACATAAGAGCATTCTAATTGTAACTGTGTTCATCATTGCAAGCAGCGCCCTCAATCACAGCGACAAAACAATTCATGGTCTTCTATCTGATTTCAGTAACTACAGATATACCCGGGGGACCTTTATTCGGAAAGGTAAACCAGAAACTTGATTGCGGACAATTATATCTCACTTCACGGAACCAAACCCTTGGCTGCTCACAAAATGGCAGGAAGTGGGCCCCCCTTGCGACATGTTCATTGTGTATCAGAGAAAACAGGGCCCTTATTTGTCACCCACACTGGGCATTTCCACCAAGACACAAGGAGGAGGAAACAGACGGGACACACAAAATAAGAGTCCCGACCAAATTATAACACTTGCCTTGTGTGATAATTATCTAATAGGCTTTCTTTGATATTTCTTCAATCAACTTCTCCAAATACAAAATGACGTCAAATTCGCCTTATTGATAACCAAACAAGCCGCGCTATTTTTAACAACTTAATCGATGACGCTTTATACTGAAGGTCGGGAAGCGGATGTGTAGTATATTACCAACTGAATAGTAATTTTGCTCTCTGCGTGTGAGAAAAGGAAGAAAGGAGGGTAGGTTACGGTGGTCTGGAAGTGCAGCTGGGTCTGAAGAAGGGACGGGGTCGGTTTTTTTTTTTTATTATTGTTATTCCCTCTGCCCGTTTCCACCTCCTTATCCTGGCGAAAGCTTGAACGGTTAAAATGGAGGCGGACAGATCCGGCGGAGTAGCGAACCCGAACTCCGGAGGCAGCGGCGGCGGTGCGGGGCGCAACCCGAACGGGCCTAAAGCAGCGCTGGGCCAGGCGGCGACATCAGCCGCGGCGGCCGGGGCGATGGCAGCGACAGCCGGGGCGATGCCCGGATCGTCGCAGCCTCGGGAACCGCAGGACGGGGACTCGGGCCTGTCGCTTCCTGGGATCTTGCACTTCATCCAGTACGAGTGGGGACGCTTCCAGGCCGAGAAATACCGCTGGGAGGCTGAGAGGGACGAACTCAGGGTAAATTTTTGTTTATCGTTTCAGCCTGCGTCTGTTGAAGAAAGGCCAGGGCGACTATTGTAATAGCTATCCACAAACCACAACTCGTTTACTGCTGTTTTGTGACAGGGGACAGACCCAATCACCAGTCTGAGTCAGGATAACAAACTGCTAACGGGCTAACGTTACAGTTGATTAGACTGCATTTTACAAGGGTGTATTACTAGGCAGTGATGTAGTGGTTAAGTGAAAACGTGGGCCATAGTATGACCTCCAGTCTCTGGTCATCATAAGGCAAATAACCACCAATATAAACAACAGTTGTATTTTCAGAAAGCATTGATTTATACCTTTTTTTTGTACCTTAAAAGGCCATATCATCATATAACTTACAGCCTACGCATTATATACTGTGAATTTATATGATGACGATTTATTTTAGCTTAAAAAGGTGATTAAATTATTCTGCAAATAAAAAGATGGACAAGTTTACATGGGTTTACCCTACACTATATCCCAGATATTACTGCAGGTAAACATCAAAGAGAGGCCTGGATGAGATTTCTTAGAGATGCGTGGACTGTACAGTTTTGACTGATATGGAAACATAGTTCAGACTATTATCAGGTTGTTGTATCCCGGAGGGACAGTTGGAGTCATAGGTGGCTGTCCCATTGTGCTGAGGAGTCGCTGTCAGTGTCACACAGGTATGAGTTCCCTTTGAACCCACTAGATCAGAGAATGATACTAATTGGAGCCCTGGTTCTCAAAGTGGGGTCTGGGGATCTTAACGGATCCTTGTGGGGATTCCAGCAAAATGAGGAATAGCTTTATTCATTAGTCAAATTTAGCACAATGAGAGACTGTATCAGGATGACTATTTTGATCATAGGTTTCACTCTCTCAATGGACAGTACAGACAGCTATGCAGGTCTAAATCTTCAAAAATCTTCTCAGACGGAGCTCCTTAGGACAAAATCTTATCAAATAGGGGTCAGTAGTCTATTTTTGTGGGCCTTGACATGAAAACGCTTGGGGACCCCTGAATCAGAGCAGATCCCTAGACCCTAGGGGATCAATAAAGTGCATCTTATCTCATCACACAGGCAGAGAAGCCAGTGGGGTGTCTAAGGGTTAGCATGATCGAAGCGTGTTTGCGATTTTTATTTTCCAGTATTTTTCACCTTTTTTTTTACTGTCTCTGATTATTGTAGGTCACATGACAGGACAGTTATAACTAGGCTTCTGAGTACTGTACACTTTGTAAATCCTGTGATTACACATAAACACAATGATGTAATGTGAACTGCCACACACACACACACACATACACACATGGCGCCAGCCTAAAGGTTAGAGGAGTGGGCTTGTGACCTCAAAGGTCATCGATTTGAATCCCTGAAAAGGAAAGGTAAATCTATGTGAATGAGTAACTACCCTTGAAGTGCCCTTGAGCAAGGCACTTCCCAAACTGCTGCAGCTGCTCAGGGGCCAACAGTAGAGGACTGTGGCTGTACTGACATGCAAGTGTGTAACTGTATGAACGTGAAGCAGAGAGTAGTATTGCTGAACAGGATCATGCGTACTTGGCAAACGATCCCTGTATTAATAAAGGTTAGGAAAACATACACACACAAAGATGCTCTCCCTCTGCCTTGGGACTGAAGCACAGTTCATTTTTTCATAAACCCATTTGTGGCCTCCCTGCTGTAACCGCAGTTTGCTTCTAATTAGGATAAATTATCTTCTGGAGTTCATAAACTTGACTAAACCACGGAGAAACATATCATCGCCTCCCTTCATGTCCGTGCATCTCACTTTGCCTGCGACTCAAACCTATGTAGTTATAAATAGGAGCTCAATAAAATATGGATGGACAATAACAAAGTGAGTGTGCTCACTGCTTTTATAGGAGAGTATGGGGAAGAATGGGAGTGGAAGTCAGAGGCGGGCTAACACCATGTCCAACACACCATTAGAGCTTGTTATGGAACGTGGTGTGCTTGTGTGTATTTGCTGCACATGGTCTGGTTTCACGGGTACAATTAGCACCAAGTCCTGGGCTGAAAGACAGAGAGGAGTGCTGGAGTGCCATGCTCAAACGTTGACCTAGCTTACATTGAAAGAGCCCTAGGCCGGGAGGGGGGCTATGCTGCCAACGTGCTCGCAGGGCTCTCAACATGCCAGTTAGCACGCCCTCTGGCCATGTCCTGCGGAGTTAGCGGATCACACACGTGTTCAGAGTTAGCTCACATGTAGCCTACGCATGGCATTTAGTGCACTTGCAGCATGCATGACTTTTAAAGGCTGCTAAAGCAAGTCACATGCGAAATCATCGGCACTATGTGATAAGGAATGGACACTATCGTCTTGCCTGGAGACTGTGACTCTGCAGTGTGATTCTGTGTGTCGGCCCATGACTGTAGCCTAGCGTGTGTGAGTGTGAGTGACTGTAATGCAGCATGTGGCGTCTGTGTAGTTGTGTAGTGTGCTTTTTGGTGTGAATCGGGTCGTTAAAGCAGAACACCTGTGGTGCCGTGTCTCCAGTGACAGGCCAGGCATGGAGCCCTCCCCTCTCCGGGCCAGGTGGGACGTCCCGCAGGACCATGGGACAACAGCACAGGGGACAGGTGGCAGCGGCCTTGGCCCTCTGTCCTTCAGACACACATAAGCACGCGCGTATATACACACACACACACACACACACACACACACACACACACACACACACACACACACACACAAAATGCCTGTTGTCCCAGACATACAATGGAGCTGCTTTTCAGATCTTTCTCTAGTCTTGGCGCTGTTTTGTTTAGACAAATTTCTATTGAATATCACAGTAGTCTTTGTCTGTGCCAGCCTGGTTCTTTTCATCTCACAATGATGGTGAACATACCAGACTAGAGAGCAGCAAACATATTTTCTTAAATCACACCAAACTGTGTGTGTGTGTGTGCGTGTGTCTCTGAACAAGTCTTCCTTGCTATTAGCTTGTTATAGCCTGATCCTTATTGTGATTTAATTGACAAATGCTGCATACTAGACACTCACACTTAGATATGGACTTGAGGGAACAGGGGAGACCTCTACCTATTCTGTCCGTCTTTGTATTCTTCTCATTCTCATCAAGTTGGCTTCATTAACAGCTTCAGTAGTTGTGTAAAATAGATTACTGGTGACCCAGATGACATCACTTCCTGCTGAGTGTGGCCCAGGGGGCCCCTGGGTACACACATCTCTAATTAATAGCTCTGTGCTCTCAGCCATGACACACATATGACATCCATATGTACTGTACTATTATAGTATGTTCTCGCCCATGCAGGCTCAGAAAACTCCCGTAGCTCTCTCTCTCTCTCTCTCTCTCTCTCTCTCTCTCTCTATACCTCTCTCTCTTTCTACATCTCTCTCTCTCTAGACCTCTCTGTCTTTCTATATCTCTTTCTACATTCTCTACATCTCTCTCTCTCTCTACATCTCTCTCTACTGTTGTATCTCGCTGTCTGGTTATGTTTTCCTTCCCTGCAACTCCACTGTATCATGAAAAGCTCATTATTTGCTTTTCCCCGCCTCTCTCTCAATCACCTACTTGACATACAGTTTTGGTTCTGGATGCTTATTAAGCATCATCTAAGCAAACATAGGCAGTAAGCCTACATTTTCGGATGCCATTCTCTACCTACTTAGTACACACACACACTCACACACACACACACAGCCAAAAAGCACTGTCCTAGAAAAGTTGAGTGCTCTACTTGTTGGCTTATGGATTCTCTCTTGGGGATGAAGGGATGAGGGGATGGAGGGCGGCCAGTGGAGGAGAGGCAGAGGAAAGCTGCCCTTGACCCTGTTCTGCTAGCAGGAGAGAGGGACTGACGGAGTAGGCTAAATGTGTCAGCTCTCCTCATTACGCCGAACTCTCAAAAGGTCAGCAGCAGTAGGCTACATGGAGGAAGGGCCACCTGCAGAACAGAGAGATCAGACGGCACCACAGGTTTGCTCTCAACAAGGGTTCTTTGAAGTTCAATCAGCCCTATAGTTAGTTTACCAACAGAATACAAAGAGCATAACCTCAGGGTGAAAGTGGGCAAGGCTACACAAATAGACATCCAAAAACCAAAGTTTCATTTCATTTAGTTTCTCCTCAGCATGGCTTTGATTTAAACATATATCACTTTATTTTTGCATAATTCAATTTGTGATGTGTTGCAACCTGCTCTGCATCTGTAGTGACTGTTCAAGGCACCTCATCCATCGCGGCCTTTATTTCAAGTGTCATTTGACGTGTATGGAGCTGTGCTCTTAGGAAAAACACCTCTACTCCACTAGGTGATGAATGGAAGGCCCAGCCTCTCCAGTGTTGGCCCCGGTCCCACACACAGAACCTATTTCAATATTTCAAGTACAGAACAGAGTGTAAACAAGCACATCCCAATCTAAACCAGGTGCCGGACAGAAAAACAAAACAAAAGTAGAGTCCGCACGCTTAAAGCTGAAAGCAATACGTATGCTCACTGCTCTTCATTAGCTCTTCACTCACTTGTCTAGTCAGATGAAGAGCAGTTTGTTCGAAACGTCGCACATGAAATTAATGTTAATAAATTCATACACCTTGGGAACAGCTTTCAGTGTGCGGGCTCTACTTTTGTGCAGTATCTCAGATACATCCTTCTCTTCCCTGAGGAAGCCTAATGTCTAGGAGTGCTTTGGTAAATGAGTCTACCCTAACGTCCTATTTTATCCATTCAATCCCCTTAGTCCTGCCGCTTTGTAAGAGAAAGAAAATTTAAGTATGTAAGTTAAGTAAAATAAGGGTTATAGCCAAAGAATGAAAGTGATTTGTGAAGGAATAGACGGGGAATTATACATGGTTGGGCCTGCAATACAACCTTTCACACAGTCATCCCTCTGTCTTTGGCTGCCTTAACGTATCTGGAAAGGCTGGTTCTTCCTGGATGTGTGTTTGTGCTTGAGTGTGTGCTGAGTGTGTGCTGAGTGTGTGAATATTTGGGTGTGCGTGCGTGTGTATCTGTGTATGGATGCAGCCTACTCTCTGTCATGGCCATGTCAGTGATGTGAGGTTGTCGGGCGCCAGTGCAGGCAAAGGCCAGTGGGAACTTGTCTCTCTAGGAACACAGCGTGACACTGGCACACAAGGGTGTGATGCTTATCTGTGCTGTGTGTGTGTGTGTGTGTGTGTGTGTATGTGTGAGCAGGTTGTAGCTCGTCTGTCTGAGTAGGAGTAGATACGCAATGCCCTGCCCCTTAAGGGTGGACTAGACACATTCCTCTCCGCCCCCCTCTCTCTTAAATTTGACTGGTTGTACCCAAAGCCAGTGCAGTCTGCCTGACCCACGGCAGGCTACAGTCCTACATCTGAACAGTTACTCTTATTAAAGGGACATGCTTAAAACCCCTTTTTACACTGCGTTTCAACCCATCCTTTCAGTGGTCCTCCTGAATATTTTAAGCTCCTTAGATGGTGTCCTTAGTTTGGGATCACTAAGCTACTCCTGCTGTTATTACTACTGGCGCATATATTCTTTTTACATTTTGGATATGTGTGACTCCATTAAGCCTCCGCCAAGTATAAACCACATTAAGCTATCTGTATCCCTTGACCTCCTAAATCGTGCATACAGCGTTGCCATGCTAGGTTTGACAACGATCTCCAAAATGCTCAGATTAGCATGTAAAACCACGGTGCATTAATCAGGATTACTCATCAGCAGCAGTAAGGTTTGCTAAGCAGATTTCCCTGCCGTCACTAGCCTTGGTTGCTGGTTACATGACTGCTGTGTGTGTGTGTGTGTGTGTGTGTGTGTGTGTGTGTGTGTGTGTGTGTGTGTGTGTGTGTTTTCCTGGGTGATTGACTACCCTCTCATGTAGACCGAGTGCCTGCCCCATGAGACAGTGTTTTTAGACTGCTCTAGTTTTAGCGAAGTGCGTGTGCGTGTGGGAGCACGGGCACGAACACAGACACGGGCATGCAGAGGAGAAATGGACTGTAAAACAAGCGGTATCAAAAGCTCCAGCACCACTTGGCAGAGAGAGAGAGAGAGAGAGAGGAGACGGTAAAAGGATGCCAAACTATTGTCCCTACGATTGACTGCATTCAAATACTGAGAATTGCTTAACTAGAGTTAGGCCTCCTTAATCTACTTCCAACTGGGATCGCTGTTGTTTTTTCCACTGGGGCATTTTTCTCCTCCATCCAGTAGAGGGCGGCCTGTATCCTGGTTGTTGCGAACCACAGTTCTGCTCTCTTTCCCTTCATTGCCAGAGTTAAGTTTCCTTTTGCCCACTGTCAAACGTCACCTGGTGAAAAGCATAGCATTTCTGAAATCTGTGTTGTAAACGTGTTCCTCAGTAGAAAATGAATCTCTCCACTCACTCCGAGGAAGCCTTTTCACATCTTTGTCAAGCCTTACCTCAGGATGGCTTACCCTAGGGAAGACCCTGTCTAAAGATAATCCGCGTCAAAGCTTGGAGGCGCAGTTTACTGTGCGTTCTCTTATGATCACGTTCTTCCTTCCTACTTCCCTCCATTCTGTGCGTTGGCCCGAATACTGTTATCGCTTGACGAGCGGTAAGCACGGTCTCTTTTCTCAAGGTAAGAATTTATCAGCTCAGAGCGGAGGGAAGAAGGACGGAAAGTGAAAAAAGGAAGCAGACAAAGGAAGGATGTGTCTTGAGAGTGGGTATTTGAATGGGGCCAGCCTGTGTCTTGTTTGTCCTCTTCTGCAGATGCGTGGTGAGCCCTTGGTTAGGAGAAGTTAAAAATAAGAGCCCTGCTCCACAACCCTCTACTTATTCCTCTGGGTTCTGAGAAGTCAAGTTTGTTATGCTTGTCTCTCATCAAACTCTCTCCCTTCACATTCTGCTTGTGATCTTTTTTGATGCAAATATCAAACGCACCACTCACTAGTCTAAACAATGCTTGCTTTTCAACCATTTCAATGCAGCTGTGGCAGATGTGTCATTCTAAATTGGGTTAGTGTGTGTGTTTGTATGTGTACATGTGTGTTACTGAGTGTGTGTGGTATGCCATTCTTAGGGTATTTTGTGTGTTCCTTACCAACCTCTCTCTCTTGCTCTCTCTGTGTGTGTGTGTGTGTGTGTGTGTGTGTGTGTGTGTTTGCAGGCTCAGGTGGCGTTCCTTCAGGGTGAGAGGAAAGGGCAGGAAAATATGAAACAGGACCTGGTAAGGCGGATCAAGATGCTGGAGTACGCGCTCAAACAAGAGAGGTGAGACAAACACACGCAAACTCTCTTTCCTACTTTCCATCTCTGTCTCTACATATCTATTTATCCAGCCACCCAGCCATCCATCCTAATGTTTTGCATGTTTTGGAGATGGCGATAACAATTTCTTTTTTTTTTTAGAATTCACTTGTAATGCTGCCCTCATGTGGTGGTTTGTGTATTTGCAGGGCCAAACACCAGAAGCTGAAGACGGGCAACGACCAGAGTCCCGGGGACAAGAAACCAGAGACAGAGGCAGACCAACGTACGTTTAATCAAGCTTTTAGATGCTATGTGGAAATATTCTAGAGGATAGGTCTCTTTATCTGATGGTGTTTCTTTTACTCATGTTGTAGTGTTAGCAGCTGGTGTCCCTGCTTTTTTAGGGCAACTCAAAGTTTCTGCTTTTCTCTGCTTCTGCTTACTGTGTGGTTATTCCTTGCTGTTGCATCACTCTTGACTAATCCTTCCTTTTCTCTGTAGTACCCAATGGGCCGGCTGAGTCGGACTCTGAGCCGGCCAATCAGATGTCCTGGAAGGAGGGACGTCAGCTACTACGCAAGTAAGGCTTCTCCCTCAAGAGTTCCTTTCTTTTCAGTTGTGGTCCGTCAGTGTTAAAGTATGTTATCCTTGATGTTAAATTTGTAATCTGGTCTAGAGTGGTTCGGCTAATTTCTGTGTGTGTGTCTGTTTGTGCTTTTTCCCGCCTATGTAGGTATCTCGAGGAGGTGGGCTATTCAGACACCATCCTGGACATGCGTTCCAAGCGCGTGCGCTCCCTGCTGGGGCGGAGCAGCCCCGAGGCTAATGGCCCCCCGCCCACTGAAGCCTCTCCCGAGCCTGAGCCCCTGGCAGGGGGGGAGTCCCTGCTGGTCAGACAGATAGAGGAGCAAATCAAGAGGTGAGACTCTCTGGAAGCAGACACACACACACCTACACACCCACATGGGTATGGGAATCTTCTTGGCCAATACCCGCTTTCCCACACATGATCTGGTAATATTACGGTAGTCCGGGTCAATCCATGTAGGAGGCAGTGCACACCGAGCCTTGTACATTGGGTTGTCACCTTAAGACGATGAACTTTCTGGTGCTGAACTTACACACTAAACGGAGAAGAAATCTGTGCTGAGGCTCAGATTTGCCTGTACAGTTTCTACTGGATGAGCCAGAAAGGCTTTAGGCGAGCAATCTTTGGTTGAACATTAGCCATGTGGACGTATTAACTTTCTACAGACTTGACGTCAAACAGTTCGTCATTAGTCGCAGAATTGCTGAGAACAAGTGGGTAGGGCTGTGAGTAGCACCCATGTGTCTTTGTTTATGTAAGCGGAGACTTGAAGCTTGAGGAATGTGAAATGATGGCAAGTCCTAGTGTCTGACGAAATGAAAGCCAATAGAACAAAGATAAAAAAAGATTGTCTGAAAAAGGGGGGCGTCCTCCATCACATGACCATTGTTAGGTTAGAAAAACAGAAAACTACAGAAATCTATCAAGAGCTTGAGCATCTGTCGTTGCCAGCAACATATTTTACCACCTGAAGATGAAATGTGAGTATGAATATTGTAAACTTTTTGTAGCTTTATCAAAAAGTTTACGTCAAAATACTGCAGTATGATACCTGCCCTTAAATAAGTAACTGCATTGTTGAAAACTGAGCTGAAAAACAGGCATTCCTACAGAGGTCTTGTACTCATAAAACATTTTTCAAATGACATTAACAGAAAAACTGCTATAATGTGATGCATACCGTTACAATCTGATGCCCACCAATGTAAGGTGCTGTGATAAATGTGCTGTCTGACCATTCTACTCAACTTGGACTGGAGAGGAGGCTAAAGCATGCGTGTGTTTGCAGGAACGCGGGGAAGGAAAGCTCTAAGGAACGTCTGGGTGGCTCAGTGCTGGACAAGATCCCCTTCCTGCATGGCTGTGAGGATGATGATGAAGATGACAGTGATGAGGAAGACGACTTCCAGGGCATGGCCACCGACTGCATCGACGGACCGCGCAAGAACAAGAAGTCTCGTGTGAAGGTATGATTAATGATTAAAATGAAAATCAAACTGCTGAATATTGAACATCATAAAAAATATTAGGCTTATTAAAGGGTCTATGTGTAATATTTCTGCTTTACTGAAGCATAATATGACTAGTAAATGTCAGCAGAGGCTCCTGAATGGTCGTGAGTGAAACAAAGTGAATAGCAACAGCGCTTGCACTGCGGAGATTCCTGCATTCAAAAACACAGGAGTGGGCCGAGGCTGTGTTGTTATTGTTGTTGTTGTTGTTGTTGTTGTTGCTTGAAGACCCTCCTACCATGCCAAGGTCCATTCAGAAATCTGGCAATTGTTTTTGCCTTGCATATCGGCAAACAACACACACCGGAAAATATCATTAGACTTCATTACTAATCGGTAGGGTGTTCTGGTGAATTTGGCATGTATATAATCCTCCAAAAAGCTTGAATTTTAAGGGACCGGCCCATTTATGCGCCGGGGAAGTAGCGTTACTGCACACACAAAATGGAGATTCGATATGTTACAAAAATCCACAGATAACAGGAGTCGTTGGTAATGCCAGGATTCCTATCATGGCAAGCCGTTCACTGAACAAAAAAGAATGCGCTAACTCTGTAAAACATGATATAACGTTCATTGTTGTTGATTCTGAAGCGGTCCATCCAGCGCCACCATGCTGCTGATGGTCTCGCTTTACGGAGGGCAGAGTGTTGCTGCAATGACAACGCTGAACGATAGAGGCCAGCACTGGACCAGAAATGACACGTAGACCCTTTAATTGAACTGTGTCCCCGACTTTTCATACGAGTGACCGTGTTATCCTCTCTTCCTCTCCTTCTCTTTGTCTCTCTCCCTGACCCTCCGTCCAGATGGGTTCAGAGCCCATGACCACGGACCTGGACCCTGAGGACGAGGAGGATGAAGACGACTCGGAAGATGCACTCAGCGAATTTGACTTCCTGGGCTCGGGGGAGGAGGGGGAGGGGGCGGGAGAGGCCCGGATCTCGGGGGACGGACGGGAGTTAGGTACGCTGTTGCCATAGCAACATCATCAGCACCAGCACTGCCAAAATCACTGCCACGAGTGCATCTGTCTTTTCTGTATATTTCTGCCCGCCCCCCCCCCACACCCCACACCTTTTTATCTTTTTTTTTTTTTCTCACTGTGTCTTGGCATCTCTACTTGTCAATAAAACCAGTGTCTTTCCCAAGCACTTGTCTCTCTGGCCTGTTTCACGACCTCTCAGTCTGTCACTCTTTGGATTTGTGTGGCTGTCATTTCTGTCCAGAGTCTGTGATTATCTGTGGTCCGGGGTCATCTGAAAGGTTTTCATGCATGCTGCGCTGTCTTCTTGTATGTCCACGTTTCATTGTTTGAGTCACATTTACTGTCTTCTTAAAGTTCTGTGCTTTTATCTATTTCATCTTCTCTTCTCATCGGAAGACTCTTTCACTTTGTATGTCCTGTATTTAATGTGTGAATTCTATCTTTTTGCCTCCTGTCTCCATTTGTCTTCCCCTTTCCATGCGTGTCTCTCTCTCTCTCGCCTCTCTCTGTCCATCTGTCTGCCTCTCTCTCCTCCTTCCACCTCTCTGCATGACTGGATGTTTTGTGTCTCTCTCCTCTTGCCGGGTTCAGAGAACCGCAGGAACAAGTTACAAGGCATGATGTCGGACTTCCCCCCTAAACCTACCCCGCCCCCTTCTGTGTCGGGACAGGCTCGCTCCGGGGAAGGTAAGACTCCCCTCAACCCGACCGTACGCATCATAGGAAACCTTAGACTCTCCACGCCCAAGTCCTCTCCCGCAGTCTCCCATGTCTCCTAGTCGCATGATCGTAGCTCATATAGGTTGAATCTCAAACTTATACATTGTCTTGCTTCCTCTGCCTTTGTCTCAATTTTAAAACCCACTTGGGGGTGAACTTACAAGGTGACTCCATACCCACCAGTGTTTGCACCCCTACATACACTACCAGTCAAATGTTTGGACACACCTGATTTGAATGTACTATGTTTTTCGTTATCTTAAAGCCATTTTGATCTAAAGGTTTATGCTTAAATGCTTAAAATTTGTGTTTTTTAGACAAATATAAATAGTGAAGTTGATGCATATGTATGAATTTCTTTCCAAAGCCTTTGCCTTTCCATTAAGGCAAAAGGTGGCTACTTTAAAGAATCTAAAATATAAGACAGTTTTGATTTGTTTAACACTTTTTTGGTCACTGCCTAATTCCATTTGTGTTATTTCATAGTTTTGATGTCTTAGCTATTGTTCTAAAATGTGAAAAATAGTAAAAATAAAGAAAAATGTGTGTGTCCAAACATTTGACTGGTAGTGTGTTGTGGGAGTAAGTGAGGAGAGAGGATGCATGAATTTGCCAAAGAGGTGCTAGTTTTTACAATAATCTTAGCCTGTAGTGGTAGGGTGATGACAGAGTCATGTTGCAATATTGACTGTTGTGCCCTTCCTCCTGCGGACCTGCAGGTGGCGCCCTGGGTTTCTCCTCTGACGTCTTCATCATGGACGCTGTCGGGGGAGGGGACATGAACCTGGGCGAGCTGGCCGACCTCACTGTTGCCAATGACAACGATCTCTCCATGGATGTAATTACACATACGTTCTGTTTGACACCCAGGGTATAATCCAACCTAAATACTCGCGCACACACTCATCCCTTTTTAAATGTGTGTCCTGTCAGATGCAGGATAACAGGGAGGAGTTTAAGAAGACGTGGAACCCTCGTTTCACGCTACGCAGCCACTTTGACGCCATCCGCGCTTTGACCTTTCACCCCAGCCAGGCGGTGCTGCTCACAGCCTCCGAGGACGGAACGCTCAAACTGTGGAACCTCAACAAGGCCATGCACTCCAAGAAGTAAGGACAGCGATCCTTAGATCCATACAGAACGCGAGGGGAAAAATGAGGAAAAAGATATCAATAATAATAATAAAAAATAAACTTTATTTATTTAGCACCTTTCAAGCATGTAGAATGCAGCTCCAGGTGCTTTACAAGCAGCGCATGGACAGATACGAATGTAAAGACGAGGCGGAGAACACAGCGGAGAATTAATATTAAGAGCAAAGCTAATAGACGGTGTGTTTCCACAGAAATGCAGCGCTGGATGTTGAGCCCATCTACACATTTAGAGCACACAGGTGAGCTGAGTCTTGACGCATACACACACACCAAACACACACACGCGCACACACTGTCACTGAAGTACACACATACAGTACGCCCGCTGATCCATTTTTCTTTTTGTCCAGTGGAGCTGTCCTGTCTCTGACCATGGGCGAGGACGGAGAATCCTGCTACAGCGGAGGCCTGGATGGAACCGTCAGGTGTTGGAAGATCCCAGACCTCAACGTGGATCCTTACGACAACTACGGTCAGTCTCAGCTGCCTTATTACTCAGGAATCACCCCCAAGTGATACTAATATTCCAAGTCAGAAGTATGTTTCTTATTTTTTGTCTGTATGTGTGTGTCCGTCTGTCTTTCCAGATCCTGGCATCGAGAGCAGTGTGCTGGCAGGTCATGAGGACAGTGTGTGGGGTCTGGCTTACTCTGCAGCCCAGCATCGTCTGGCCTCGTGCTCGGCGGACGGCACTGTTCGCATCTGGGACCCCCAGAACTCTGCACCCTGCCTGTCTGTCTTCAATAAGGAGAAAGGTAGCTGCGTGTTAGTGTGAGTGTTTGTACTTTGTATGTCTGTATTGTATCCAAACCCCAACTTTTCTTCTATCTTCTCCCAGAGCACGGCACGCCCACCTCGGTGGCCTTTGTGACCTCTGACCCTAACCAGGTGGTGGTGTCATTTGACGGTGGCGAGACGCTGCTCTATGACCTCAACACAGAGCAGAGCATCATGGTGCTAGAGACGCAGACCAAGGATGGTATGTTCTGGTCCCAACACCTACTTAGTAACTGTTGAGAGGACCGAGCAGACTGATGTAACGATGCCTTTGAGTGATATTTCTGTCTGTGTTGCCCTGAAAGGAATAGAGGAATAGATGTCAGTCAAAACTCCACTGAATTTTGTATGACTGCCAAACACAGAGCGTTAGAGTTAGCCCCCGTAGTTCTATATCAGCCTTCTCCCAAACTATCAGTTAACAGGGCCAGCTTTTCCAAAGCTAAAAAAAAGCATAAAATGTCCATCAAATTTCTCCAAACAGCTTGTGCAGCATAATCCAAGTGTTTTGTAGCCAAACGATTGTACTGTAGGTTCAAAAGTCCAATATTTACCTTGTTATGTTTTAGATTTTCCTCAACGACATTGCTCTGGTTGGGAGACTCTGCTTGCTGCTGCAGGGTGCGCACACAACCAGGAAAACAAAGCATTGTCAGTGAGGGAAATCTAGGAGATAGTAAATATTATAAAGGTAAATGTTAGACTTTTGGATGTATAGTGAAATTTGGCTACAAAACAAACATTTTATACTTTTATTCTATGTGTGTTGGTACCAGGAACAAAGATGGAATAATATCTCCACTGCCTGTCAGAATTGGTATGACAGTTGTGTAGCATGAGTCTGCAACCTCAAGGTTACTTTTCTCACAGCACATGTGACTTCTGCCCACTTCTGCCCACTTCTGGCCATGTCTCCTCGGTCCTCTTGCCCCCCCCTAGCTGTAATGTAGCTATCACACATTCTGTATAAACATGTTCTCCTAATAAGCCTGTATCTGAAGCTCATTATATTCTCTTGTGCTTTTTTTCTTTTTCCCGAGTGAGAGACGAGATGAAAGTAGAATGAGCTGTTTGTCTTTGTCTTCCTCTGCAGGCAGCGAGCTGATCAACCGTGTGGTCAGTCACCCATCTGAGCCGATCTCCATCACTGCACATGAGAATCGCACCATCCGCTTCCTAGACAACAAGACAGGTATGTACATAATGTAATCCGTTAATTCCCAGTTTAAGGTTTTAAGATCTATAGACAATACTTTTCTCTGGAATGTGAATGTGCATGATTGATTTGGTTTTGTGTGTTTGCACAGGTAAAGTGGTCCACTCTATGGTGGCCCACCTGGATGCTGTCACCTGTCTTACTACAGACCCTAAAGGCACTTACCTCATCTCTGGCAGTGAGTACCAAACAGCTACCATTACTAACACTCCCACCACAATAACACAATAGAACCTTGTTTATCTCAACATCTCTGAATGGAGTTTCAGTGTTTGCTCTGTAATTTTATGCAGTTGTGGTGCTCGGGGGGGATAATTCTAGTTTTGTCCCATATCTGTCGCTGTTTGGGTCGAAGTTAATGTTTCTAAACTATGTGGACTGCACTTATTTTAGTTTTAGGCAAGTTTTTAAGACTATATTACAATGCTAATTTTAATGTCACATTTTCTCGACCAGTGGTGGTAATTTCCTTGCTGTGGTGGCGCACAACTGGAAAACACTGGCTTCCCATAGGATAAGGAGTTGCACTGAATCTAAATCTTATTCAAAATATAATCAAAATCTCATTCAAAATGTGAAACGTATTGACTAGCATTCTGAAATGTTCTGCACAGTCTAATTTGCAGTTCAGCTATTTTTGGCTCCATACAAAATCAAGGACATTGTAAGAATTACACACAACCCGTAGAATATATTTTCCTATTATGATATTTTTAAATGTTATGCCAAATTTGAAGACCAGTTTGGAGCTCTAAGGCCCTGATAAATAGTTAGTTTGCAGTGATAAAACATAGAAGTGATAAAAACACAAATTGGGAAAAAACATAGAGAGATAAAAGGATAGTGTTTTGCAAGTGAAGTTAAAAAAATCCTGGTTTATCAAAACATGGAAACTATTAAAAAAAACCACTACAGTTCTACACTACATCCTCAGACTAAGCAAAAGGGAGGTCATGTTTGCAAACAATGAAACACTGAACAACCTGAAATCTACTAGAATAGACTTAACCATGCAAAACGCATCTAGAAGAAGCAGTGTATTAAATCTGACTTCTAAAACCTTGTATGATGTATTCTACTGTGACCTTTGCCCCCTGATAACTGTGTCTGCCCCCCCTCTGCCCCCTGCAGGCCACGACTGCTCAGTGCGCCTATGGATGCTCGACAACAGGACGTGCGTGCAGGAGATCACGGCCCACAGGAAGAAGCACGACGAGGCCATCCACGATGTGGCCTTCCACTCTTCCCAGCCCTTCATCGCCAGCGCCGGCGCAGACGCACTTGCCAAGATCTTTGTCTGACAGCACTATCATCATTCTGGTGAGAGGGGTGCGGGACAAGGAGGATTTTGAGTTTGTGTATTTTGTCTATCTTGACACTCAGTATTGAGTGCATTTTTGCAATTATAGATTACCACATCAGATATACTTTTAATTACATGGGACAAAATGTTTGCCTTTACAGGAGTGACATGAGCAATTCTAAATAGCTGTTCTAATATTGTTTACCTCCCTTTTCTGCCTATAGAGTCCTACAACCACAACTGGGCCAAAAGAGACTGAAGACTACAATGGACAAACCTCACCTGCTTACACACACACACACACACACCCACACACACACACACACTCTCTCGTCCTGCACCCCACTGGCTGGGTCATCGCCACAGGACATCACTTCCCTTAATTCCTCACTGTTCTATGATGCCTCAGTGACTTGTTGTGATACTAATCATACCGCTTTTTATAACTTCAAGTTTCTGGCTGCTCAGTTTTCAAATATTAATGTTTGGAGTAACACTTTTCTACACTACAATATTCAGTTCCGCTTTTTTCAGTCCGCCGACAGTTATTACAAGGCACTGTGTGTGTTTGTGTGCTTGAACTGCTGACACTACTCACATTTACGGAGAATCCCCAAGGAAACACTCACACGCACGTGCACAGCACACGCACAAATGCACCACCACATTTTGTTTGAAGTCTTGCTTTTTTTTTTTTTTTTTATAATAGATACAAAGTTTAACTCACTTGTGGCTAACATAATGTAGGCATGCCTAAGTACAGTACCGTTCCCAGTGATGGCAGAAGCCACCTGACCAACCACTTCATAGGGAATCAATGTATTACATTCCAAAGACTCCAGACGAGTGTGTGTGTCGTAGTATTTGGGGTTGGAGAATGTCGTACTTAGTCGTGTGTGAGGAGACACTAGCCAGTCGCTAACCAGTGTTGGACAAATAGCTTTAATTTCAACTTTATCGCCAAGACACCAAGTCATTGTTTTGTATGTCTGGGTATTACAGTGTCCCCATTTAAACGGTGTGCATGATTCTGCCTCTACCTGTATGTGTGCTTGCCACAGTGTTTGCGCATTTGTGTGAGATGAAATGTTACTCTGCTGTACCAGATGATTGAACCTATTTCCACTGTTGAGGAAGCATTATCATCACCATGACAGATGTACAATTTTCGCTCTTTTTCTGCAGACGACCGTTCTCACCCAGTGTCAACCAACTAAAGATAGATATCATATGAGCACAGTTACTGTCTCTATGCTAGAGGGGTGGAAGGTCAGTCTGTATACTCTAAGGAAGTGCTACAGATTATGCCATGTGGCGCTTTTTACTGTACAGAAGAGAGTGTGTGTGTGTGTGTGTGTGTGTGTGTTTGCATGTGCACTAGTTAAATCACGGTGCTAAGAAAGACCTTGTTAGTCTTGAGTCAGAATCAGGGACCTGTTTTGTGTGTGTGTGTGTGTGTGTGTGTGTGTGTGTGTGTGTGAGAGAGAGAGAGAGAGAGACTTTGTTTCTCACTCACTGGGCTATAGATCTTCATTGAGTGAATCTGCTTTTTTTTTTTTTTAAATTACACTTCATTGTTGAATCATTTCATTAACCTGTATTGAGATACTGTAAGTCGCCATATTTCAGAATAACACTCACTGTTCATACAGGTTATTTTTCATTAGGTTGATGTGAATAAGGTTGGCCTTTATCATTTCAGGATTGATGGCTGGTTTGTTGTGGCGTATACAGAGCTGATGATAGTTATATCACAGTGAGGACCACCTTGACTGAAACGGTTTTGTAATGACAACTGTTCAGATTGTCTTCTTCAGTTCATCCTGAAGTCGGTGCCAGTTTTTTGGGTGGTGCTTGGTTCTGGCTAGTTAGTTCCTGTTTGTTATTTATTCAGGTTTTTAGAGAAGCTTATCATGTGACATCACCATCACTTGTGCATTGAGGTGAGGTTCCTGTTCCCTCTTGTATGACGTGCAGCAGCTGCACAGTAGCACATTACCCAGAGGGCTAATGGTGTGAAACTGTCTCTCCTTCCTGTGTCAAAAGAGGCATGCTGGGGAAAATGCCCCCAGGGCAAAAGAATAAAACCCACCTTAAATTCACCCCCTTCTCTTTAGAAAGGACTTGAAACCTGGCACTACCTAATCCTCAAGCTAAGTAGACAGAATTGCCATCGTTTCGTCAAAGTCAGAAAAAATGAAACCGCATTGAGTTGAGAAGTGAGGGTGTCGGTACGGGTCAGAGGTGACATGACTCGGTTAGCGTCCAGTCTGCTCCTGGCCGCCCTCTCCTGTCACTGTTGTCATTGTTGTGCTATTCTGAAAACAATGTTTCTGTGAGATGAGAGTGGCTCGTTAGGGACTACAGTACTGCAGGAGCGCATTTAGAATCGGTAACCCCTCTCACCTGTCTCCCTCCTGCAATCACATAGCTTTAGGTAAAAGTTGCCCCTTAACTACTGACCTATCTTCAGATTAGTTGACCAGTATTCCTGACCCTATAGCCATGAGAAGATTGATCAAATAATCAGTTGGTTAAGGGGCAGCCTCCACCTCCTCAACAAGACTACAGGGTCACTCTAGGGGTCAGAGGTCAGATCTAAGTGACCAGAGCCTAGAGGCAAACACTCCCCTCCCAACCTTTGGGGACACTGGCCATCTTAGTTCAAATGTTTTTCTCTCAAACAGGGTGGTGGGCTGCTGTTTATCCAAATTTACACCAGATGTTTTTCAGCTGTACATCTTTTGCTTTGACAGTCAAAGAGAGCGACCAGGTGCAACGACAATACTGTATTGCTGCTGGGCATCGTGTGCTGTTGTGACACTTAACTACTATTTGGCTACATGTTGCACTACATCTAATAGTAGATGAGCTCTGGATTATTACATCTCATTGATGGTTAAGATTGGTGACAGACAGGGTGCAGAAATAATGTTTTGCAGGTATTTCTTATCCAGTGTTGAGTAAATACTACATGGGACTGGCCATGGCCCACAGTTATCGCCAGTTAGATTTACTGTAAATCAACTGATGCTTTCTTTTCATTCGGAGCCATGTCCCCTTTCTGAGAATAGACAAATCAGTATGACACATCAAAGAAGAAAAAGAAATTGAAAAGGAGGCTGTAAATGATAAGACTAGCGATGCCATGATGTGCTGTAAATGTCCATCATTTTCATGTTTTGTTTGTTGCATTTGTTTTCTTTGATTATGAATATGATTATTAAGATGTAAGAATACTGTAGTATCATAAGTGAATCATTCTTCCTTGCTAGGCATAGAAACTGCTTGTGATTGATAATGGCAATGTATAACTTGTAAAAAAGCAAAATGATTAAAAAACATGAAAAATGAAGAAAATAAGTTAAAAAAAAACAACAAAAAAAATCAGTTATCAGTCAGAGGCCAAGGTAAAGGACTCTCATTTCTTTGTGTTTTTATTTTTTTAATAGCAATTTATCACTGTGTGATATTTTGTACATCATATTAAGCTGTATTCGAACTATTTCCTCTAACTACAAGGGATAAGAGACCTGCTTTTTATTAATTTTGTTTTATTATATATATTTTTGAACTGCATTCTAGCTTGTATCAAATGACATTTTCTCTTTTTGTTTACGGGTCCCCTGTTGTATGTCATTATTAAGGAAGAAAAACACAAAAAATGAAGAAAGTTTTGTACAGTGAATTGAGAGCTGTGTTTTGTGTGATCTTTCATGCATGCTGACTGACTTTTCATATATAGCTCTACAGCTGTCTATGAGGTGGTGAGCGTCTCTCCCTCCCAATAAGGAACTATAGGCTTGCAAAAACAACCTGACACACATGGAAATACACAAATCCTTTAGTAAATATAAGTATATATAAGTAATAAGTAAAAATAAATAATAAGTAAAAATGGAAATGATAATAATGGAATAGTAGTCTGGGGAAATTCAGCCATTTAAAATTCACTTTTAAATAAAAGTACTGAAAGTGGTGGGTAAGAATTTCTTTGGTGCAGGCAGGCTTAGTTGTTAGCGAAAAGACTACATCTATATATTTTTTTCCTCCCAAAATTGACCACTGCCCCATATAATCTTAAATGAATACTCATGATAGATAATCTGCATAATTTGAGCACATGAATAAGTAAGGTTTTAGGATCTTTTAATGAAGATATTTGTCTTAAGATTGTTAAAATGATAAGAATTTGTATCTTTCAGCCTAAATATAAAAAAGAAATGGCAAGTGATTTACTACATTTTTGGCATATCTTTGCCTTATCTTCATGGAGGTCCTGGACATATCAAGGTACATCTCAACTGCAACTGTTGATATATATTTTAAATAGAACTTCCCTTGACATTGTCTTATATTATCTTGTCCACACACATTTGTACCCTTTGTCGTATGGTTTTGTTTGTCTATTTGTAATATGAAACCAATCTCGAGGTAAAATTCCAACAAATTAGCCTTACAAGCTTCATCTCTAATTTGGTATAAATTATTCAATGTCCAACTATCATGGAAACATTGCCCTCCTGTGGTGAAAAGTAGGATCCTGGCAACCACTATCTACAGTATATTGGCTGGTAAGTAAATACTTCATTGGAGGTTTCTCTTGTCACCTCACTGTTTAAGCAAAGTGTAGCTTGCCTATGATTGGCTATAGTTTCATAACGGTAACAAATTAGAAAATGTGAGATTCAACTATGAGTAGCATGGCATAATGGGTCTGGCAAGAAGTTAAGACAGAGGTGAACAAATACTTTCAGCATTACCATTTAGAGAAGTTTTCATGATCGTGAGAGAGTCCCTGCTGTGTTCATGTTCCTTGCTGTAGGGAAACCACATGCTTTCTATCAAAGGAGGAGTCACTGTCATGCTGATGATTGTGGTAACAAAGCCTAATTTCTAAACACTCCTTGGTTTGTGTGTGTGTGTGTGTGTGTGTGTGTGTAACATAGGAGCCTACCACACCCTCTTTCCAAGGCCATTAAAGTGGAGTTCCCCATTTTACTGTGGCCTATTCCCACTAAAGACCAGCCAGTTGTGCGTGAATAGAGTTCAACAATAGGTGCGGTCCTATTCTGCAATCATGGAGAGGTGTGTCTACTGAGATGCAGAGAGAAAAGAGAAGGTGGCAAGAGGAAGGACAGTCAGAAAACACTGTTTTTTTTTACAGAGGGATAGAGAGAGAGAGGCTCCTCTGTATGCAGTAAGAGAGAAGGAAGACGAGAAAGACATGGGAGGGTTTTTGAGAGTGGTGATGGACCCTCAGGCAATGTAAGAGGAGCCAGGCTGGCCACAGCCAGGAGAGGGGGTAAACAAGACAAATTACCCCAACGTGAGAGAGAGAGAGAGAGGGAGAGAGAGGAAAGGGAGGAGGGAGAAGCTTGGGAGTAGACTAGGGAGTCAGGGGGCGGGCCTGTGACATCACCAAGATTTGAGTAGAATTACTCCACCTTTCCTGACACGCTATTGGTTTAGAGCTGCATCAGTCATTTCACTTCCTCCTTGGCTGTGGCAAGTTCACAGATGAGAGGGCAGGAGGGAGGGGGAGAGGGAGGTACCCTCACACAACGCTCTCTCTCTCTCTCTCTCGCTCTCTCTCGCTGCTTTTCTACAGAAAAGACTGAACTGGGGCTGAAACTGAAACAGGGCTAGACTCGTAAAAGGAGTGCAGTCTCTCGCTCTCCTTCATTCTCACAGTTTCCTGTTTAAGGAGGCCATTTTGTCACTCAGGCTGGAGAAGAGCACAACAAAGTTTGGCATTGTTTTTGTTTTTCTCTCCCTCCGCTGAGAGTTTCCTGAGCAAGTTTGGACTTTCTCCTCTGCAGAACAACTTCTTTGGACAAGAGAGGTGAAGGAGGGGAGGGGTGGAGCAGGAAAACCAGTAGGAGGGTAGTTTTTGCCCTCAGCCTGTCTTTCTTTCATGAGTCTGTCACACACATTGCTCATGCTTGTCATGCCTGGGCAATGAAAGCAGAAGTCTGACAACGGATCACGAACACAGAGAGAGAGAGAGCGCGCACGAAAGAAGGGCAGAAAGGAGGAAAAAACACTGCTTCCTGGATAGGGATCTCTTCCTTGATCCACTGGGAGGGGGTGGACACAGGACACAGAGGAACCGGGACTCCCTGCTTGACTGTGTGTATGTTTGAGTGTGTGTAGTCCAGGGTGTTCACACCCTCACTCTCTCGTTCACTGAGAGTTTGAATGAGTGTGGGGATTTTGTGAACTCTAGACTTTGCACCTGTGTGTGTCTGTGAGTGTGTATGTTGTGAGCTTCAGGCGGCCAGCAGACGGGACCCTAAATGGCCAACGCTAGCCCTCAATGTATGCCCTCAGGGCCCATGGCCCAGGTCTTCTTCCCCCCTGGGGGCCCCTCGCCCCCGGGCTCCGTGGTGATGCAGCAGGGGACCCCAATGTCCATGCCCCCTACCCCTACTCAGGGGGGCTTTCCTGTGGTGGACATGGGGGCAGGGCAAGGCCCTGGCGGGGCTATGATGCCCCCTGGACCTCCCACCCCAGCAGGGGTGTCCTTCATCATCCAGATTGGCCTGACCAGAGAATCTGTCCTGCTGCCCCAGACTGCTGACCTGGCCTATGTTAAACAGATTGCCTGCTCGATTGTTGACACCAAGGTAGGAAGTGTGTGTGTGTGTGTGTGTGTGTGTGTGTGTGTTTGTGCACGTTTGTATTGGGGATGGGGAGTGTCATGTCATGAGTAAAACTGGAAGTATGTTTTTTCCAGGTGGAAGCACTTGCATAATAGCTTAGCTCTTGTGTTTCCGTGAAGGCCCATAACAACCTCTCATATGTGTGCTGGAGCTGTCTCCCAAATGATCACTTTGGGTCGTAAATTTGGCTTTTTTTTCTCTCTAGCTCTCTGTCTATCTCTCTCTTTCTAACTCTCTCTCTCTCTCTCTCTCTCTCTCTCTCTCTCTCTCTCCCTCTCTCTCTCTCTCTCTCTCTCTCTCTCACACACACACACACACACTTTTGTTTACACTGTACCTTTCTCATAGGTGTTAAATGAAAGGTTTTGAACATGCAGGTACACAAAGTACCACACAGCTGTGGCAGATTTTGAGGCAATGTACAAAACTTTGTCACCTTTAGCTCCGCTCTAATTAGAGCAATTACCATTGTTCCTCACACAGTTGGAAGAGAACACTGTGTTCAATTAGGCTTTGTTATGCCACATCTAATACAGCAGACTGGTAGAGGGATGTTTGATGGGCTGAGTATTTGAGACAAGGGCCACAGTATGTTTCATCTGGCTGCTCACTCATGGGGAAGCAGGTGTGTGTTGTATATGAAAGACATGTATTAAGAGGTTTTAACACAGGAAATATAGTTCAGTAATTGTGGGCCTGTACACTTACTGTCATGTATATCACCTTATCAAGAAGCGGAAAAACAAGCAAGTGTGTCTCAAAACTTGCAGATAAACAAAAAGAAATCAGAAAATCTTATTTGACTATCTGAACTCCATCAGTTTGATTAACACCAATCTGAGTACTGTCTGCGAATGTGAAGCCAACTGGCAAACTTTCAGGAGCAAACTTGGATGCTGATCTAAGCTGTGATGAACAGATGGAGAAAGCTGTTCTGTGTAATGAGTTTCATTTTTTGTAAAGTTTCACATCTCAATTTCTAAGATCATTGCGATTTTATCTCTCAGCTGTCTGTAAAAAGCCACCCATGCCTGTGACTTTTCTCACTTCATTTTGGTCAGTAGTGCCTCTCACTTCTCCTTATAGTATAGCTTTTACTTTTCATGCCAAACGGCTAGATCACATGTTTAGTGTTTTCGTTGATTGATTTATTGTTTTAGAAATGATTTTAAGATTTTACTGATCGCTTTTAAGAAGTGTCTCTGTCTGGCCCCTGGATATGTCACAGACCTTTTAATCTTGTATGAACTGGAGTGAACCTGAAGGGTCCTTTTGGCCTGTCCTTAATTTAGCAATTAGCTGTCCAAAGATCTTTTCAACCCCTTTTGAAAGCATACTTTTACAGGCTGGACTTCTTACAATGTTTCTAATGTTGTTCTACCTGCTCTTCTACAATTTTGAGCCTTTCTTTCTTCTTCATTTATGATGCTTTCACTCTATTTTTGTTTATTGAGATTTATCTTTTCTACACATTGTAAACAGTCTGTACATTCAATACTCTGTAAACGTTTTAAAAGTAATGTTCATTATCATTTTTTATAGCTTCTTAGTAGCAGCAGCATTACATTTAGACTTACTAAAGAAATTAGACTGTGGTATTTGAATATGCTCCGTATTAGCATTTTAACATTACTAAATCATTACCACATTAATTTTGAAACATTAGTATAATTACCATATAGAAACGAGACCATCGCTGAGAAGGTTGGCAGCTTCTACCAGCCTCTACACTGCGTTTTACATTGTGTGCTGCCAGGTCGGATTTTGTGGGAAGTCTGCCGGATTGCTTTACGGCACAAAGGGAGATGGATCCACAAAACTGGAGGAGGGCCAATGTTCTTCCAGCGCAAATGGAGCTAAAACTTTCAGAGTTTCTCGCAATGGTAGATGGTGGAACGAGTGAAAGGCCTATGGGAATCATCACTTCCAACATGTCTATCGTCTTCAGTAAAGCGAAAGAGAAAACCTCTTCAAAACAAACGCATGCTGAGATGTTGGGGAGGGGGAGAGGGGAGTAGCAACATCCTCTTTGCAACAGGAAGCAACAGGTTTTATGGGAAATCACCAGCACTAACAATACCATGGGTGTGAAATGGAGGCTACCAATCGTCATGACCATGGTCTCATTTTGTTTACAGTAATAATACAAAGGTATCAATGACATTTTGATGTTTAAACATGCTACACATAGAACCTTTAAATTCTGCCTACAGCATGCAGAATTGGAGTATTGGACCTACATTGCAAAGGCTCTATTCATAATGCTAATAATTCTATCAATTATTTAGGGGTGGCTTAACTTTACAATGACCATTTTGAACCACATACAGTAGAAAACACATACAGTAGATAACATAATCCTTAAATCAGGTGGTAATTTGAGTCAGCCGTGGGTTTTTATCAGCCAATTAGGCTGAGAGGCGATTAGATTAGCAGATTTCCACAGCCTGTTCACCGGAGCCAGGCCGCAGCAGAGCTGCTTTGTGAGACTCTCCACACTGGCAACTCTTCCAGGAAATACTGGTAGCTATCTCCAGCCTACCTACTCTCCACACTGCTCTCACTACTAATCTGTCTTTGTGAACAGCTCGTTCTCTCCCCTCATGTCCCTCTTGGGGGTTGTGCTGTATGTATTTTGTTTAATTCAGTGATGGTCGAGATAATTCAGCAATGTTGTGCATGTAAGACAGGGCATGGATTTTTGGGTTGTGTATTTTCTGAGTGAATTAGCTTATGCATGTTAGTCAGCAACAAGTTACTTTATGGTACAAGTTACCTTCACTCGCATCGGTGGACAAGCAGGCGACAAGATACTCAGAGCCAGGTCTTTCTCAACTCTTGCTAGACTAGTCCTAAGTTCCCTAACTCACAGAGCATGCCTACACACACACACCCACACACCCATGCACACACACACACACACACACACCTACACACACACACACACACACACACACACACACACACACACACACACACACACACACACTTACTCTACACAGCAATCCTAAAATCCCCTAAATACAAAGCTCCTGCCCTGCCAGGATATTGCTTTAGTTAAGAGATTGGACAATAGACAGCTTGTCCTGGCCAGGCCAAGTGTGTGAGATATATGTGAGTGAGAATGCGTGCGCATGCATGAATGCTTACACTGGTGTGTATAGGGGTAATTAAGGCGGTTTGGTACCTCACACCCCCACCCTCGCTCGTCTCTCCCATCCCAGAAAGGGTGAGTCACCAGTTCTGTTTATTCACAGGCTCCCTCCTTGTGTTCCATGGACACGTTTTTCCATTCACTTCTCTGTGGAGGAGCACACTCTCCCAACACCAACCCTGAGTTTGTGGCCTCCCCCGGCTCTAGTCTGTAGTCTCTCCCTATCCCAGCCTTAACCCCGGCCCCTCGGGCCCAAGCCAACACTTCAGTACCATATCTAGTCCAGACCCCATGCAGTGCCAGCTATAAGTCCCCACACCTTGCTAAAGCCCAGCCTGACTCTGCACCTAGCCATAGTGCCAGCCGAACTCCCATTCAGCGGGCCGATCTCCAGCCCCCTCCTCCTGCTGGAACAACAACTAATAGTGCGGCCTGGAAACCAGAGGTCCGTGTCCGTTCAACCATGCTCTGATTTATTCACTCCTTTGTAGGACAGGCTGCATTCCCTTTTCACTGCTCCCCCCCTTGTTTTCCCCTTTGCCTTTATTTCTCTATATTCCTCTCCTTTATTTACTTGTTTCCTCAGCTTTTGCCTCTTGGAAAATTCCCCATTATTTCTGACTAGTCAGCAGCTAGCTCTTAAGAAAATGAAGACTTAGTTGATTTATCACTTTAAATGATTTTTTGTTGTTGTATGAGCTATTTCCTGTTAAATTGTAAACACATGTGGCATCACAACAGTATTTACAAATATGTGTTGGTCTTTGAAACACTAAAAAGTCACTAAACACTGGATTTAAACGGGTCGTTTTGCATTATTATATTCCATTATAATGTGGGAAAGGCAGTTGTTGATTCAGCAACACTTCACTTAGTTGACAAAACATATGTCTATTAGTCAATAAATAATTTCTTGGTCTTGGATTCTCAATCCACTCCCCCTATCTTCATAACATTTCTTAAAATGTCTCCTTCCCACTTTTCTTTTCCTCTCCTCTCCTCTCCTCTCCTCTCCTCTCCTCTCCTCTCCTCTCCTCTCCTCTCCTCTCTCCTCTCCTCTTCCATTTTTCTCCATGTTAACAGTAGAAGGCAGGTCAGCCATCCATTGTCCCTGGGATAAAAAGGTAATGACGCTTGTTTCCTCTAACTGTCTGCAGGAGAACTACCTCCTACTCCTCCTACTCCCTTGCCTTTTCCTCCTCCCTCTCTTCCTCCTCTTTGGATCCTGCGCTTCCTTCGACTCTCCTTATCCACTCATCTCTCATCTCTTCCTCCTTATCTGCCACCTCCTCTCACGCTCTACCTCCTCTTCCTAAATGCATCCTGCCTCCTGCTCATCTCCTGCGGATCTGCCTCCATTCCCTTCCCTGTTCCTCTCGGCTTTTCTTCAGGGTGCCCATCTTGAAACATGCTTCAGGTGGGTGGAGAAATAGGGGGAATTCAGTACTCCCTACTGGCTGAGCCTCCCTACTGTTTCTGCCTGGTTCATTGTTCCAGCCGGGACAACAGAGGCTTGGAGGACTCACACTCTCTAGGAGGTGATGAGTCAAAATCATGAACACAAATCCTACCCCTCCTATTGGTCAACTTGAGTCAGATTCATTCAGCATAGTCACATATTCTTGTCCAGTGGATATTTGCCAGTGGTGACAGCACGCAAGCTGTAGGATTATGAAAGGGGCTGCAGTACAGTACAGTACAGTCCAGTACAGTACAGTACAGTACAGTGAACGCTCAGGTCTGGCTTTGTATTTCCCTTGGCCCAGTCTGCCAATAGGTGTGGCTGCTTAACGGTTCCTCTCTATTATTTTAACGCTAATAGCATGTGAGACTTCTTTATTAATGAGATGCGCAACGATGTGTGTTGAAATCACTGGGTGTGTTACAGCTTGTGTGTGTAAGTGTGAAAACAAGTGAGTGCATGTCTCTGTGTGTGTGTGGGACCTGTTGAGTCCAGTTCATTCATTAATTACGACAGGTTATTGTTGACGTATTGATATGTCTGCAGTCTAATGTGATGAGTTACCACACATTCAACACTCAGTGAGCTGCGTTACAGCCAGCAGTGGCTGCACAGGATGCACACTGCCATTAATTCATTTGTTTTGTTGAAATTGTAGCACTTTCCATCATTCACAATAGGCCAGTGAGTAACATTATCAGCTCTTTTCAGCAGGGGCACCTAAGATTTCTTTATCCTGTAACAAGAAGCTCTCTGGCTACACTGATTAGAAGCACATAAAGAGGGATGAGGAAGTCAGAGAGCTAATTCTAAGAAAGAAAATTACTAATTGATGGTTAAAAATGCAGGCGATCACAAAGAATTAGAAATATCAGCCACCACACACACACACACACACACACACACGCACACACACACACACACACACACACACACACACACACACACACACACACACACACACAGCTGTGAGTGAGAGCCCCTGCCCTGGCCATTGTTTCCACCTCCGTTTTGGAATGGGCTGTTTCTTTATCTCTCTCCCTGGAGAAGCTGTTTGGCCCTGGGAATGGGATCATACACACCACCTCCTGTTTACCTCACTCTCTTACACACGTATTCCACACACACACACACACACACTGTAGTGTACTGTAACAGTCGCCCCTGATTTCCCAGATAAAGGCCCAGTGTGATAGACAAGGTTGTATTGTTTGTATGAAAACAACACGGTTCCGTGTACAATACTGTTGTAGTGGAGGACTCTGACTTAATTTGGTCTGAATTACAACCTACAGCTAGACTTTCATCCACTGAACTGATCTAATGTCATAGGGTTTGTCTTGGTGCTTGTGTTATTAAAATGCCTCCTGTATGTGTCAAAACCACTGGGCAAATACACACTGCTTATCAGCCCAGACCTTTGTTGGTCAATGAATAAATGCCAGTCAATTAGCAAGACACTGGCAGGTGGACATACATGCAAAAGAACAAACCACGCCTTTATCAGGCCCCATGACATTTGATGACTGAGTAATGATAACACAGTCATTCACCA